>NC_090026.1:119304751-119604751 GCF_037176765.1 Anolis sagrei | reverse complement strand
CAACGTAGGGGCCTGTCTGAGATCTTTTGGGAGGGTGTTCCAGTCGGGGGGGCACCACAGAAAAGGCCCTGTCTCGCGTCCCCATCAAATGTGCCTGCAACGCAGGCGGAATCGCAAGCAGGGTCTCTCCGGATGAACAAAGTGAGCGCGTGGGTTCATAAACGGAGATGCGGGCACACAAGTAGGATGGTCCCAAACCATTTAGGGCTTGTAGGTAAGCACCTGCACCTTAAATTGGGCTCGAAAAATAAACGGCAGCCAATGGAGCTTCTTGAACAGGAGGGTTGACCTCTCTCTGTAGGGAGCATCAGTTAACATCCTGGCCGCTGCCCATTGGACCAATTGAAACTTCCGAGCCGTTTTCAAGGGCAGCCCCACGTAGAGCGCATTACAGTAGTCCAATCTAGATGTGACCAAGACATGGACCACCCCGGCCAGATCAGTTCTGAGAAGCAATAGTTCTGAGAAGCAATAACAAAAATTACAGATTTTAGCATCTTAACTGGATTCTTACATTATTAGCACATTTTAATGTGGTTTGTCCATTAAGAAATATTGTATGCTTTCTAGTTTCTTCTTCTTCTTCTGCAAACTTTAAAAAGGGCAATTAAGCATGTACAGCTATTGGCGCAGAGATTAAAAGTTTCACATCTTGGAAAAAAGTGTCAGGAAAGTCAAATGACTGTTTTGCAGGGCTCTCATTTTCAATATCATTCCTGAAAATACGGATAAAAATAAAAAACAGCAGCTACAACACACTCTAGGTAAAAGCCACAGCCATCCTGATATCTCTGTTGTGGTTGTGAGTCTCATAATTTCCTTTCTGTGTTACTTAAAATCAAATCTCCCTGCAACAGTAAACAAAACTGGGGAGAGCTTATGGCTCCCTTGCTCTCCCTCCATTGTTACCTGAACCCAAATAGCTTAAAAATGGTGCTTAAAATCTGACATTAAGGAAGGTGTTTTTTATCCTCCTACATAGATGTGGGTTAATTAATGTTTTCTTTTAGTAATGCTGAATAATGCAAACTTTTACAGTAATAGTTTCTGTCCTCCTAATCACTGTTTTTATTTATTTTAAGTCTCGAAGATCATTTTAATGTCTACTTCTGCCTTTGTCTTTTCGGCATTTTAAGCATCTGATTATATGTGTGCTGGAAATGCACAGTTTTGTGAAATAATTGTTTACTGGGATTACTTGAGCCCAGGGTTGACTTTTTTAACATGTGAAAACAAGACAGCTTTCTAGCCATAAGTCTCTATATACAGGAGAAGGAAGGTGTACCACTCTGATATCGAGAGCAAAATATTAGTGCAAGTTCAAACCCCCCAAAGACTGGGCACAAATCCAGAGAAGCACTTAACACAAGGGGATCCTTGGGTGTTGTTTTCAATGGAGAAGGCTCTGCTTCACATTCATCACTAACTAGCTTGGGTAGCCAGCTGTGCCCAGGTTATTCGAAAAAGGCATTGTTTGTTTTGGGGTTTTAGGTCATATCATTTTGTTAATTAGTAACACTATTTATTAGGAAAAATCCAAAATGTGATTTCATTTATTATGAATGCTCCCAAAAGAAAATGCATAACAATGTGGGTGAACTACAACTCCCAGAATCATAGGTCAATCCTTCCCAAACCAGGCCTGTATGCAAAGTTGTCCATGTTGGGTGTGTGTGTCAAGTTTGGTCCAGATCTGTCATCGGCTGAGTTCAGTCCTCTCTGGATAAGGGTGAACTACAACTTCCATATGCCAAGGACAGTCACCTCCAAATCCTGCCAGTATTTACCGTTTATTATTTATTTCGGGCATTTCTACCCCGCCCTTCTCACCCCCTAGGGGAGATGCAGGGCGGCTTACATCCGGCACAATTCGATGCGAACAATTACAATAAAAATGCAATAACAATAAACACAATAGTAAAAAACATACAATTAATACAATATCAACTAAAAAACCGCCCGCGTTTATCGAGTTCTAAAATCCATCAATCCATTTAGCATTACCATAGTCCTTTCCAACTCTAGTCATCATTACCTTGTTAGTCTGCCAGATTACCCAAGTGCCTGGTCCCATATCCATGTCTTCAGCTTCTTTCTGAAGGAGAGGAGAGATGTTGATGACCTGATTTCCCCGGGGAGTGAATTCCACAGATGAGGGGCCACCACTGAGAAGGCCCTGTCCCTCGTCCCCACTAGCCTCACTTGTGATAAAGGTGGGGCCGAGAGCAAGGCCTCCCCAGAAGATCATAGAAAGGAGATACGTTCGGACAGATACGCTGGGCCAGCGCCATATAGGGTTTTATAGGTCAAAACCAGCACTTTGAATTGTGCTCAGAACTGGATCGGCAGCCAGTGGAGCAGACATAGCAAAGGAGTGGTGTGCTCCCTGTATGACGCTCCGGTGATTAATCTGGCTGCCGCCTGTTGGACTAGTTGAAGTTTTCGAACAGTCTTCAAAGGCAACCCCAAGTAGAGTGCATTGCAGTAATCTATTTGGGATGTAACAAGAGTGTGGACCACTGTGGCCAGATTCCCCCAAACCCCTCCAGTCTGTTCAGTTGCAGATCAATTCCTCTGTGTTTGCTGTGTGCCATAGGAAAGGGTTAAGGGAGAGGCAATGGGCGGGGTCATGCAAATTCCACACAAGGAACCCTGGGATGCCTGTCTGTGATGGAGGAAACATATCAAATCTAGGATGAAATTCTCCCTGAATGAAAGCGTTCCTTGGGTGGTGGGCCGTGGTGTTTGGAGAGGACATTGGCAGCATTTGGGCTACATGTTCATAGCACTCACTGTAACCTGCAATGTCAGTTGAGGAAGTGCCTTTGGAGGCTTCTCAGCACTTGGAACTATAGCCTATTTATGGAGGTGGGAGACTTTCTGTGTAAGCGGACACCTCCGCCACATACACACATACACATAGAGTGCAATCAAGTCTTATCAAGCCTTGTTGTTTTGTTTGATATTGTGATATGGCCTAAGGGCTAATCAATAAAATTACTACTACTACTATGCACACATTGTTCACTTTTATTTTGTGTACAGATGTAGATTTTGTGTATAGATAGATATTCACACATGGCTGCTAAGACAGAATATTTCTCAAAAAGTTACTCCTAAGTCCTATTCTCATGTGTAGTTATCCATGGAGGAGGAAGAGAAGCAGCAGAAGGAAACAACCTTGCTATTCACCTTTAAGAACAAGCTGGGAAAATGTAGATTTGGGGACATTCAACCCTCTTAGGTTTCCCCAGAGGCAGTAGCAGGTAGTGGCTTCCCAGCTTTAAAGGACTGGGAATCATTCTAAAGACTGAGATGTCTCCCCTTATTGCTTAGTTACTGGCAGAAGGAGTTTTAAGCTAACATAAACTGAGACTTGTGTCCCAGCCTTTTGCCCCATGCAAAACTAAAATGTGGCCCTTGAGAACATCTGTGAAATTGAATGAAGCACTCACTTTGCTTTTGAAGACCCTTTTAGTGTGGTGTAGTGTGTCAAGTGCTGAATTGGACCAAGGAGGTTGGAACTGAAATTCCCATTCAGGCCTAATTTGCACTGTTTCTTGATTTCAAGAATTGATATCCAGAAAACTCAGGAGGCAAATTAAGGGGGATGAACGAATAAAGTATTTCCAGGCATTGTAGTACCAACATATTCCCCTGTTTCCTTCTTTTAATTCCAGGTAGTGCTGCTAACAGCTGTAATAGCACCAAACAGTACCTATAGATTATTTTGAATTGTATGTAGTGACACTTATCAGTTCCTATTTTGCAACACTAATTAGAGTGGTGAAATCTTTGACTCAACCTGTGTGGCTAGAGATCTGGAATGAATTCATTCATGTATTCATCTTCTACTTATAGTAAAACTAGTTGCTGATCAGGACTGCAAAATAGTGCAAGGTGGAATCCCTAACCCAAAAGCCCACAAAGAGAAATTATGAAGGCTTGGCTTCTCCAGACCAAGTGCGATTGTGGTAACATAAGTGTAGCAACCTCCGGTACCTTAATTACCTAAATCTAAATTAGAAAGGAATGATCTGTTCAATTGTCAAGTTGAGGAATTTCTCCTCAAACTGTGCATTGGATAGGGCCAGGCTTCCGCAATTTCCCACTCTTTGGGTTGTTTATTCCATCATCCCTATCATGGGCAATGTTTGAGATGATGTATCTTATTATTTTATTTATCGTGTTGGGAGCAACCAGATATTTGTATTACATTTTTAACAAAACAAACAAACAGACAAAACACAAAGTTTGCAAGCTTGGTAGTTGATTAAATGTCCTTTGACCAGTATCTGGCCACTTGGAGTGCCTCTGGTGTTGCCGCAAGAAGGTCCTCCATTGTGCATGTGGCAGGGCTCAAGTTGCATTGCAGCAGATAGTCAGTGGTTTGCTCTTCTCCACACTCACATGTCGTGGATTCCACTTTGTAGCCCCATTTCTGAGGGTTGGCTCTGCATCTCGTAGTGCCAGAGCGCAATCTGTTCAGCGCCTTCCAAGTCGCCCAGTCTTCTGTGTGCCCAGGGGGGAGTCTCTCATTTGGTATCACCCATGGATTGAGGTTCTGGGTTTGAGCCTGCCACTTTTGGACTCTCGCTTGCTGGGGTGTTCCAGCGAGTGTCTCTGTAAATCTTAGAAAACTATTTCTTGATTTAAGTCGTTGACATGCTGGCTGATACACAAACAGGGGATGAGCTGGAGATGTTACTGCCTTGGTCCTTTCACTATTGGCTGCTACTTCCCGATGGATGTCAGATGGTGCGATACCGGCTAGACAGTGTAATTTCTCCAATGGTGTAGGATGCAGACACCCCGTGATAATGCGGCATGTATCATTAAGAGCCACATCCACTGTTTTAGCATGGTGAGATGTGTTTCACACTGGGCATGCATACTCAGCAGCAGAGTAGCATAGCGCAAGGGCAGATGTCTTCACTGTGTCTGGTTGTGATCCCCAGGTTATGCCAGTCAGCTTTCGTATGATATTGTTTCTAGCACCCACTTTTTGCTTGATATTCAGGCAGTGCTTCTTGTAGGTCAGAGAATGCATTATTCTCTGGTCTGGATGCATTATTATGAAATGCATCCAGAAGTGTCAGGTCACACTCCATATAAGCTCATTAATTAAGACACATGCAAGAAACTCTCATACTTACATTATTGTCTCAAACAAACCAATTTTACCTGGTTTCAGAAGCTAAACAAAAGCCACAATAGGATGGAAGTTCACCAGGGGCCCTTCCACACTACACTATTATTCCCTTTTAAGTACTGTGGCTACATCTTATGGAATCCCTAGCTTTGTATTCTGATGAGGCACAAGAGCTCTCCATCTTAAACTGCCAGTCCAAGAATTCCATAGGATGGAACCAGGGCAGATAAAGTGGAATCATCTCCCCCCACCCCTCTGTGTGTGTGTGTGTATTTGGCCACAAGACATCTACTAAACCAAGGAGTGACCATCACTTAAAATATATTTTGTCATTTGGGAAATGTAGTTGTTAGGATTTATAGTTCACCTACAAACAAAGAGCATTCTGAACTCCCCCCAGGGGTCCTGACCCCCAAGTTGAGAAACGCTGCCCTAAGACATTCTATTTTTGATATTAAATTTCATCAACAGTTTTTTTTAGTTTCTCTCATTTGCAGCTGAACTTAGTAAAAACACAAATTAAAGGTAAAGTGTTTATTACAGCACACACATGAAGGTGTAATCTTTTTGCAATTCACCCTAATGACAGTCTTCCAACCTTTCATTTTTACAATGAACTCTTTTGCCAACATTAAAGAGTGCTAAATTATCAATCCAGGTGCTTCCTTTAGTATTGCAATTTTATAGGAGTGATCCCCATAATTCCAGGGTGTTTAGAACACTCTTAAACCACATATTTTATGTCAGACAAAATAGGTACAGCTACCATCACAAAGAGCAGAAATGAAATAATGCTTGGATGAATTTAAAACTTTCCCACTAGGTTTTTTGCCTTCTGAAAAACCTTCCAGTACTTTGAGCTAACAAATAAAAATACTGGTCAAGATCTTGCATCAGGAAATGCAGCAATCACTACACAGCTCTTTCATTTTAGTTACATCTTCTGATGTGGAGCCCCAGAACCCACCTTAGAAACCAAGTAGCGTCACCAACATAGGAGTTTCTGAGTTACTGGGAGCAATAATCATTAGTTGTTTCAAAGTGCCCTGTTATCAAGAGATGACAGGCGAAACGTCAGGAGAAAATGCCTCTAGAACATGGCCATATAGCCCGGAAAAACCTACAACAACCCGATGGAGTGGATGTTTCTTCACTCACTCCATCCCTCCACTTTGGAAATCCCTATGTTTGTGGGGCCACCTGGCTTCCAAGGTAGGTTTAGGGGATACACTTTGTTGTTCCATGGGCACAGTGAAGAAAGCTGTGAATTCATAAACTTAGTGTTGTAGGTCCAATATATGACATCATCATACTGAACAGGATATTAGCTAGTGTTTTATTGTTAAAAGCAGAAGTTTCCTATCATGGGTATCATATGAATTCAAGCAAACCGACTTCACTCTGTTGTTTTCTTGGGCCTAAATGCTATTGGTTAAATGCAGATAAAGAAGGCTCACTGAATGCACTGGTGAATAGTGTGGCCACATGAAGGTAAATCCCATTAATTTAGCATGTCCACTTTTAACTAACAATACGAATAAAGCCTTAAAGTCCATGGAGTGACCACTGAAGTATGGCCAAATTTGACAAATGATACTCCCAGCCATCAAAGACTGTTTTTTTTCCAAACAGGAATCTATTGGGAGAAATATTTACTGTCTAAAACTAGAGGCATGCAAAGGAAGCAAATTTCATAACAGGTATTTTGCTACTTATGGCTAAGTAAAACTCTAAGTTTACCTATTACACACTGATTATAAGTAGCAAATGATATGCCCTGTTCAGTACCAACAATTCCACTTATGGCTAAGTAAAATTCTAAGTTTACCTATTACACCTTGATTATAAGTAGCAAATAATGTGAAGTACCAACAATTCCATCACCAGATTCATAGCATGTTCTTCAGCTGTTAGCTGCCTCCTCATCTTCTGCTCCTCCTTCCATTGATCCACCTAATCCAGACAGATTTTCCCAAGACCTATCTGGAGACCCCTTCACACCACATAATTATACTACCAGCCGTCCCCTGTGGCCCATTCTGGTGATCTTGAAAATAAAGTAATGAGGAAGTGTTGGTTTCTAATATATGCAATTTCTTTATAATTGCAGGTAAACAGTACTTTTTGTTGGTTATTTGTCAGTGTTGATGTTGGCATTGTCTGGTTTGCCTACTCTGGCAATACATATAATTGTCTTTCTTTAGGGGTCCCCTTCAAATCTATGATACTATATCTGTCATATACATATGTGTGTGTGTGTGTGTGAATCATATATATATATATAGCTGGATATATATATATATATATATATATATATATATATATATATACATACATATATAGCGCTGGATGGCTCTTTGTCAGGAGGGCTTTGGTTATGTTTTCTTGCACTTTATATTGATTTAAGACTGCTTGTATTTCTCCATCAATGCCCCATCTCCTGCATCTTGTCCATGCCTAGCATTAATTTTAAAACTTTTATTACATTTGGCCCAGCCATAGTTTTAAATGTGCACTGTTTTTGTTTAATGTTATGCTATTTGTGTATGTGTTTTATTTTTAATTGTTTTGTATTTGTACCTGTTATTGCTTGTATTGCTTGTATTGCGGGCTCGGCCTCATGTCCCTTGGGGAGATGGTAGTGGGGTATAAATAAAGTATTATTATTATTATTATTATTATTATTGCTCTGTTGAAGGGAGTTGGACTGGATAGCCTTGAGGTAGCATTTCTCAACCTGGGGGTAAGGACCCCTGGGGGGGGGGTCACAAGGGGATGTCAGAAGGGTCACCAAAGACCATCGGAAAACATAGTATTTTCTGTTGGTCATGGGGTTCTCTTTGGGAAGTTTGGCCATATTCTATTGTTGGTGGGCTTCAGAATGCTCTTTGATTGTAAGTGAACTATAAATCCCAGTAACTACAAGTTCCAAATGTGAAAGTCTATTTCCCCCAATATGGCCCAGTGTTCACATCTGGCCATATTGAATATTCGTGCCAAGTTTGGTCTAGATTCTTCATTGTTTGAGTCCAAAGTACTCTCTAGATATAGGAGAACTACAACTCCAAAACTAAAGGTCAATGCTCACCAAACCCTTCCAGTAATTTCTGTTTGTCATGGGAGTTCTGTGTGCCACGTTTGGTTCAATTCCATCATTGGTGGAGTTCAGAATGCTCTTTGATTATAGGTGGACTATAAATCCCAGCAACTACACCTCCAAAATGAAAATATCAATACCCCCCAATCCCACCAGTATTCACATTTGGGCGTATTGGTTATTTGTGCCAAATTTGGTCCAATGAATGAAAATACATCCTGCATATCAGATATTAACATTACAATTCATAACAGTAGCAAAACTACAGTTATGAAGTAGCAACAAAAATAATTTTATGGTTGGGGGTCACTACAACATGTGAAACTGTATTAAGGGGTCACAGCAATAGAAAGGTTGAGAAAAGGTAAAGGGGTGAACTGTACTTACCCAGGAAATGCAGACTTTTGCTTTTTTGGAATCACAGCATCTAATTAATAAATGAGACAAATACAGTGGGTTGTTGTAGGTTTTTTCGGGCTATATGATCATGTTCTAGAGGCATTCTCTCCTGACGTTTTGCCTGCATCTATGGCAAGCATCCTCAGAGGTAGTAAGGACCTCACTACCTTTGAGGATGCTTGCCACAGATGCAGGTGAAACGTCAGGAGAGAATGCCTCTAGAGCATGGCCATATAGCCAAAAAAACCTACAACAACCCAGTGATTCCAGCCCTGAAAGCCTTCAACAATACATTGAGACAAATACATTTTAAGATTTTTCTTTTTAAAGTTTGAGATCAGACAGAATAAGCTTGGAAACCTACACGGTTACGAACAAGCAATGTAAACTGAAATAATTGGATCTTGCTTCCCAATAAACTTAGATGTAGAGGAATTTTTTCTCCTTGATGAAAAGGATAGATATTATTGAAATTACTTTAAAGTTGGTAATGAAGACAACAAAATAAAGATGTTCTATAGCTCAGCTCAATCATTAGTCAAAATGGAAAATGTAGTAAGAAACTGCAATAAGGATAAGGTGACAAGGTTGAAGGGACTAAGTAAAATCCTCAAGTGTATAGATATATTATAATCCATGCCAAATTTCTATTTGTCATCTCCTCAACTCCCCTAGTGACACCACTGCTTATAAGGCTGATTAAATATGGAACCCTTGTATATCCTTTTTAGAAGACAAGGCACCCTATTCCTTATTCCAGCTATAGATCACCTCACCTCTGTGAAAACTCTCAAATGCAAATGTGCGTGGTGGTTGTTGTGTGGGTTACAGAGACAAAACTGAAATTGGAGGAAGCAGATGCAGTCATCTAATGCTGAGACCGTTCTTGCTGAGTCTGAACAATCATTTCAAGAGCTAGTAATGAGAAGAGCTGAAGCTAGTGCTGATTACAGACTACATCAGAGTGTTAGAAAATGAAAGTGATGACATTTCTGAAATAGGATACTGTAGCCATAATATGAACTGAGAAAGCAGAGCAATCCTATTTTCCAAATCACATCATTGGAAGTAAACCAGGGCCTCAGTTTTAAACCAGGAAGAGTTATCATTAACTTACACCAACATATACTTTAAACAAGTATTGTGCAGGTACGGGAAGAGCAGACACCTTTTCCCGTATATTGCTAATCCCTGAGGTATGTATGAACTCATCAAAGAAGAAGACTGGAATGAGTAAATCATTAAGAATAAAAGATGGAGTGGCATATGCAAAAGGGAGAATGGGTCTCTGTCCCAAAGGATTTGCAATGTAAACTTTGACAATGGGGAAGAGAGACCATTCATGGAGAATGAATCTGGTGAATGAGTTAAATTGTTTGAAGAGTTGGTGCACTTGACCCAACAGTGTGTTTGTCCACCAGGGTTTGAGGACTTCCATGCCAGTTGGGGGAGTGAACCCATTCTGAGTTTTAGCCTGATCTCTATAAGAACTATTTCAAGGTCTTGAATCTACCCTCAAGGCTCAGCACCTTGGATAGACCCTTTATTTATTTATTTATTTATTTATTTATTTATTTATTTATTAGCTGTCCCCAGCCACACTTTGCTGTGGCCTCAGTCTGGTTCCTTTGTTCTCTACCACTTTCCTTCCCAATCATCCTCCCTTTTTTCTGTTCCTTCTACTTTCTCTTTTTCCTTCCTTCTCTACCTCTTTCCTTCCTTCCTTCCTTCCTTCCTTCCTTCCTTCTTCCCTCCTTCCCTCCCTCCTTATCTCCATCTTTTCCTGTTTTTTTCCTTCGTTCGTTCTTTCTCTCTCCTTCCTTCCTTCCCTCCTTCCTTCTCTCCTTCCTTCCCTCCTGCTTTCATTCCTTCCCTCTTTTTTCTTTTCTTTTCTCCTTCCTTCCTTCTTTCCCTCCTTTTTTCTTCCCCACTTTTTCTTTATGTTTATCTTACTCTCATTTCTTACTTCTCTACCTCTTTCTTTCCTTCCTTCATTTTCTCTGTCTGAATTGCTGTCTATCTCTTCTGCCTTTGAAGCTTGCTGAGGGGCAGTAATCTTGGAAGCACCCACCTTTGCAAAGGCAATGGGAGGGGCCAAGAGAGGGGCTTCTCTCTCTCTCTCTCTCTCTTTCTCTCCTTCTGTCTCTTTCTCCTTATGTGTCCAGCTTCAGGTCCCTTCCCTCCATGTCTGATTTCCTCTCTTTCGCTGTAACAGTTGTGTGTGTGCGCACGGGCTTGCTCCTGAGGATCCTGAAGTGAGGGAGTCACTCCTGACACGACAAAAAAAAAAAAGATCTGCTTGGGTTTTGATGTCAGTCACCCAAAGCTCCCTTCCCCATAAACACAACACAGAATAATAATAATAATAATAATAATAATAATAATAATAATAAATTGATTCAGAGCCACAAATCTTCCCACAGCTAATTAAATGTAGCTATGGCACATTAGACTATGTGTTCATGATACTGGCCTTGGCCTACTGGAACTTGGGAGTGTTATTTTTGGGAGTTAGAACTCCTAGAAATGTAAGGAACTTGTAGTCCAAAAAGTAAGTTTCCCAAGATCTGTATGTTTTTTCAAAAGTACTATGGGACTCAATGGTTGTACATACTGGACATGCATTCAAAAAATGGAAAAATTCATATACACCATGAATTTACCATGGCCCTTCAAAGAAAAAGGAACCACATTGAGATACCATCAATTGATCCTGGAGCTTTCTGCATACAAAACATGCACTTTGTAATGGAAACTTCAGTCCTTCTTGGTGGACTTCACCTTGCTTCTCAGTTCCACTATAGGTCAGTGCGTGGAGACGAAAAAACAAACAAACCCAACTACACTCATCAACCAAAGCCATAAGTAGCACCTGGTTCCTTGAGCATTCAGACAGTGATCAGTACACTATGGAGTTAAACTTGTCTGGGAATCATTATATGTCTCTTCCCATCCCTCACCCTTTCACAGGGAGATGTGGAATCAATTATTCTGTTAGGTCAGGTAAATCAGGTATTGGGCAACTTAGCCGGTTTTCACTACAGTTTCCAGAGCTCTAAACTCTGGCCATGCTAACTATGACTTGTTGTAGTTGTAGTCCAAAATCTCCAGAGGACACCACTTTTGAACCAGAGATTACCAATGCTCTCAGCAAGCATATTCTCTAGGACTGTTTTACAGTCCATTATAGGACACAACTAATAAATATCTAGAAGGTAGATATATGTACATAGAACCGGCAGTCAGAAGTACAAAGAGATGTTACTTCAGTCATTAAGAACTCACAAGTCTCTTTAATTATCCAAGTGCTTTTCCACCTTTACTGTGCTAACATCTGATTGATGATTGCTCCCATTAGGAACTGGAAAAGTGCAGCAACCAGCTTCAGAAATGCACTCAATTTCATTTGCTCAGACATCTGCTTCATCCTGATGAATTAAGTCAAACTAGCACCACAACTAACCAGCTGCCATGTATATTTATTTGAAAGTCTGCTTATTTATAGGTACTCTGGTCCTCCACTACTACTAGCTTGTGATGGAACTTCAGCATCATTATATGCAATAATATAGTGTATACTGGACTGCTACTTCCCAAATCCCCAAGTCGCAGTCACACTGACAATTTAAAGTTGTCAAGTAGTTCTAGGATGATATGTATTCTACACCTCTGGGACTTGGGTTGTATTCTAAGGCAACAAGGTTTTGATAAAAGGTGAAGTTAGCAAAATGGTGACATTGACAGAATAGAGGACTTTTACACTTTCATCTGATGTATAGGCTCATAAGACTTGAATACTCATCTCTACAAAAAAAAAAGTCCAGCCACATAGAAAGTTTAATACTGGGGGAAGCAATTCCAGCCAAATTTCTTTTACAAGGTCTAGTATTCTTTATGGAAGAGATATTGGTCAGAGTTCTCTATCGTGGTGTTCATTATGTAATTTTATTCATACTTGGCTACATAAAAGAGATGCTAAAACTATTAGTAAATTGCAGAAATGTGCAATGGGGCTCCAGCTACAGATTCCCTGGATTGCTAAAAACATGAACAAATGAGAGTGAGAAACTAAACTATCCCTAGAAGCCAAGATCAGTAACCTGAGAGTGTTGTACTTTGGACATAAAGTATCATGCTAGAATGCTTGTTAAGGTAGAAGGCACTAGGGAAAAGGGCCACATTCCAGATGTATACATCCAATCATGAAGCCAGAGCTGCCCTAAGCAAGGCAGTTGAGAATAGGGTGACTTGGAGGTCCTTCATTAATGGGGTCACCAACTTGGAGGTCCCTCATTAATGGGGTAACAACAACAAAAGGATTGTCCTGATGTGCCCCAAGCTTTACTGGTATCTGTTATCACTTTCTAGTCCAGTGGTTCTCAACCTGGGGTCCCCAGATGTTTTTGGCCTTCAACTCCCAGAAATCCTAACAGCTGGTAAAGTGGCTGGGATTTCTGGGAGTTGTAGGCCAAAAACATCTGGGGACCCCAGGTTGAGAACCACTGGACTAGGAAGTGTCCAAATGTACATCAGACCCCGGTGTAATGATGTAACACCAGCTTTTCATTCAATATGGACATTTTGGAATTGCCCCATTCTAATTCATACAGACATAAGTCCATTTCTGAAGATGGAAGTCCCCAGTAGGATTCTGGTCTTTGTTTGTTTGTTTGTTTGTTTGTTTGTTCGTTCTAAGGCAACAGCCACATGAGTCCCCCCTGTCATCAAACTAGTGCAATCCAGATAGCCATTTTCTGCATTGGTTGGAAGGAAGAGTCTGTAAATGAGTGCTGGTCTTCATTGCCCAGAAGCTCATGCTCCTAGGTTCAGATCTATCAATTCCCACATTATATTTGCCCATAAAAGGATTGGCCCAACCACTGGGCAAAGGGAGTAGTTACTTTAGGCAACAGATGCTGGAAGTTGGCGAAAAGATGTTGAAGGTTTCACATCTAGTGGCATTTGTTCATCATCAAGGTGGAAGAAAGATTCAGCTGCCAATCCAGTTGGCTTTTGTTCATTTAATGGGGAAGGTCAACATATTCTTTCCCCTAGAGTCATGGGGTGGCCAATGGCATGGATTCCAAAGACCAAGACACCCTCACAGATTATTCACATACACAGTCCAAATACCTCAATTTACCTCTCCAGTCCTACTTAAAATGGCAACAGGGAATGACATCACATCACTTCCTTTAGCCCTTTTGAAAGAAGATGAAGAAGGAAACAAGGATTTGGAAGTACTACAATGGTCTGGGATGCTTTTTGAGAGTGGGGATATTTTCACATATTTCTATGCTTATGTGGAGGGGACCTTCTGTGCAATTTACCTATTGCCTGCCCTAGATTGACACTGGCCTCCTCAAGAATCCCCTCATTCCCCAAAATACAAGCTTGCAGAAACACCTCTCCCTTTAAAAAATGGCACCACAGAATGTTAAACTTTGCAAAAGTCTTAAATGCAACAATGGAAATCTGTCTTCTACTGACGACACCATTGTCCTTGTTTTCTGCTGGCTGATTGCAACTTTTAACCATCTGCAAAATAAAAATCTTTCCCCTTCCTCTTCAAGGTGCCTTGATTGTGTGGCACAGCTTTTGTCAGATGATGTCATGGATAGTGTGGTTTCAAACTGAAGCAAGCATCTGAGCCAAGACATCCAGCAGATGTTTCAAGAGTGCAGGTGGCTGCAAGAGAAGGGTAATTTTAGAGCTCTCCAAATAATTCAGCAGCCAGACTTGTAGATCGTTTCTATGCCTCCAGCCCAGATTTTCGCAAAAAGGCATCAGAAAGAACTTGGTGATCCCATTCCAGTCCATCTTCCCATTGACTGCGATTACATTTATATCCATGAGTTTGTTCAAACAGCTGCTAGGAGAATGGGACGTTCTTTGTATGCATGCTATTCTTGGAGCATCCGTCGGATTGGTTAAGATGAGGGCAAGTTGGACGGTAAGTGGGGATTTCGACGCACATCTCTCCCTGTATTAGTCAAGCTGTTACACCACACTGTGAGAAACTATTCCTAATAAGTAAAGTTTCATCTTGGGAATAGTCTTGCAGAACCTTGAATGTGAAAATGCCCGTTGAAATCAGGTCTTAGAAGAACTGTTTCTGGACTACAACTTCCAGAATCTCCCAGCCATCATTTCCACTGAAAGCTGGAAGACTCGTGGAAGTACTTTTTCAAAGTGAACCATCTAGGGGTCAAGTCTGTTGAGTAGCCCACAGCCAGAGATTTTGTCATAATGATTGTATCTCTCCAAAAGAGCACAGAATAACATGGAAAGCTGGTTATTACTAAGCCAAACCTTCTGTCCACACTGGTTGATGGAAGCTCCTTGGGGTTCACAGAGGGCACTTTCCTGATACCTGTCCTGGTTAATTGAAGGAAAAGGCATTGATGGATTTGATATTGATGGAGACCATGAATCCATACTAGGTTTTATAGGAACTAAAGGAAGAGTCCTGTATCTGTGAGGGATAAGTTCCCAGCCTGACTATGGTTACCTGAAATTACCTGCCATTATATTACCTGACTTCTAGTTACACTTCATTACCAAAGAAATTATCAAGAAGGCTTACTTAAATTAATGCCATCATGAGTATGTTGGCAATCCCACAAGTGCATCTGAATATTTATACAATGCCAGCAATGCCGGACACCTCAGGGTCAATATTCCCTCACTGTCACATCTTGATATAATGTGCAAAGGAAACAAGTCCTAAAAATATTGTCCATGAAAAAAACAGTACTTCCAGGAAATATAAATTACATTGTAATGTGCCAGGAATCACCTGCAAGTGTGCCAGAACAGAACATATATTCATTCCTCAAGCATAGAAAGGAATGGACTGACTGGAGCTATTCTAAGTATGTGTGTTTGGTGGTATTTTGAGAATATAACTGAAGGTCATATTCTCAAAATGGAAGCAGAAGAAATATAGCGGTGAATCGAAACCATTAGGATTAGTAGTGTGTCTTTGAAGAATCTGCTTGCACCAGCGCCAGATATATTTACTTTCAGATTTGATAAGCCAAGTACCTTGAAACATGAGAAGCAGCACAAAATTTATCAAAAGATAAGTTCAGAAGATCACACAGCTCAGTCTTCCGGTGACAATGCCATTCAGAATACACTTCACAATCCAGTATTAAAAGAATAAAAATACGTTATTGTGTTAGTTGTTCTTTGAGATTTCTCATAAGAAGCTAGATTCTGTGGTCAAAGATGGATGGATGGATGGATAGATCATTACATGGAAGAGTGAAATTTTCAAGCGGAGATTGTGCATCATACTTATGTAGTCTAAGTATACAGTTATGATATTATAGTTATTATACTATATATTTTAGATAGATAGATAGATAGCAAAATCATAATTCCACTTACAAAACATGAATTAAGTATTTAGGATCTATTTTAGAATGAGTTTTTATGGATATGGATTCCACTTTTTCTGATGCCCTGATATGGCAAGAAATAGACCAATATTTATGCACGTTCATGATAAAATTGATGTTCATCTTGCTCTTTTTTAATGCTTAGATATATGTTTAATTGAATATATATCTAATACAACCATCACAAAAGTGAATGCACTGACAATTTGGCCCCATCCAAGAATATAAACCATTACACTTGAGGAACATTTGAATCATGAGCTGATTCATCTCCATGTGTAATGGAAGGGTCTGATACAACAGATTCCAGCCATGTACGACATAGTGAAATGGACATCTCTGCCACATGAAATTTCTGGACTGTGTTCCTTGGGTCCAAGTTGACTATGACTCTGAAACACAACAGGCAAGTCTAACCAATGGTATCCCTTATGTCAGCAGATATGTTGCACCTGGGGGATTGCTGATGAATACCCTAATGCTTACTGTGCACTAAACAGATGGCATTTTATAGTATAAGATTTTATTTTATTTTATTGCAAGATAATACTAACACTTCTTTAACCAGGAGCAAAATTCAAGCCCGCTCTCACTGCAATGATGTAGACAAGATACCAGTTTTCTCAATCATGATTTAGGTCACAGCTCCATCAGATTGGCTATTGCCATAGCAACCACAGCTTTTGCCTTTATGCAGAGACTTCTCATGGTATGCCACAAGATAGGGAGGGTGGGGGGGGGGGAGGAAGAAGTCTAGAAAAGCAAGGGAGAAACATCAGTTATATAGAGAACTTAAAGATGAACTGACCGTCAAACATCGGACAGCAGGAAATGGGCAAATGTGACACCTCCTTGCCATGCCTTAGTCAGCAGAGCACATGCAGAGGGAAAGGTTGGCATCTCGTTTTACTTTTCAGTTTTGATAAAAGTTTGCATATTTCCTTTAATCTGGAGTTGAAAGAACTTAATGTTTTGCAAGTGTGGATGGGGAAAGAACCACAACTGACAGATTGATTCATCAACCTTTAGGCATGCTCAACCTTTAAGGCATGCTTAGGAGAGGTACTTAGAAGCATTTGGATAGAGACGACAAATAGGGTCTTCTCAGTGGTTGCTCCTAAGCTCCAGGACACCTTCTTGGGGAGACTAGAAGGTCCTACTTCTTTCCCTTCTTCTATTAGAAGGGGGTAAAAAATGCATTGAGAAGTGAAGTCTTTTAAATGTCTATTAGATGACTTTAATCCCTTTCTTACTGAATACTCATTACTGTTCAAAGAAACCTTAGGGTACAGCTACACCTTGCTTGGACAAGTTTGGGTCCTCCGGGTGTTTTGGACTTCAACTACCACAATTCCTAACAGCCTCAGGCTCCTTCCTTCAACTCCCACAATTCCTAACAGCCTCAGGAAGGGGCCTGAGACTGCCATGGCTCAATGCTGTGGATCCTGAGAGTCGCACTTCTATATGATCTTTAGTCTTCTCTGTCAGAGTGTGCTTGTACACCTCCACTAACTATAAATCCCAGGATTCCATAGCATTCAACTATGGTGGTTAAAGTGGCATCAAACTGCATTAATTCTGTAGTGAAGATGCACCTAGTCACATATTAGAAACTAAAAATGTCAAAGCAAGTTGGTGAAAAACGGTTTGTGGTGGAGCAAATCTAAGTTCAGTTTTATGGAATTCGGAAACCAAATTCCTATAAAACTAGAACATTTCTGAAACATTTTTATGACAAGTAGTGTTAAGTAAACCAATCACTAAAAATCAGTTTCAAAACATTTTGGGGAATAAAAACAGAAAAAGAAAGGAGAAAGGTGTGGCTTTTTCCCACATACTGTTTATACTCATTTGGACTTTGTGTCTCTCTGTTAGGTATTTTCAGCTTCTTCTCCAATCCATTGCAAACATTATCTTTCCCATATTTGGTTTAGTGTGTGAGTATATGCACGCATGGATTTGGAAACTATTAAGTCAGAAACAATTAAATACTTAGCATGGATAAAATCCAATGTTTATTCCCTGGTATTTCCAATCAAACGTCCAAACTCTAAGGCAAAGAAGCTATATCTGGGGAGTTCCTTCCATCCAAGAATCACAGAACTGATTTCACATAGCTGTCTGATGATTAAAAATACATTTTAGTCTTCTCTTCAGCTGAAAGGTGAGTACACCCCTAGGCAGAATCTAAAATGCTGGTTTTGGCCTTTAAAACATTTCAGGCCAAGTGATTTAGAAGAAATGGTGGTGAAGGCTCCTTCTTTGGAAGCTTTTAAACAGAGGCTGGATGGCTATCTGTCAGGGGTGATTTGAATGCAATATTCCTGCTTCTTGGCAGGAGGTTAGACTGGATGGCCCATGAAGTCTTTTCCAACTCTTTGATTCTATGATTCTATGAAATGCTCACACTTGTATAAGCCTGGTTCATGATTACTGTCAAAGACTTCAGCCTGCCACCAAGATCAACAGAGTGAACAAGGAGGAAAGATAGGGTCTCCTATGTGTTGGCCTCTGTCTTTTGCAGAAGTTTATGTCTGACATCTTCTGTGGATGATTTTGGAGTTTTATTCTTATGGAAAAGTTATATTCTTATGGCTAGATCTTACCTGATCATAGCCCACCTCCTCCAAGATGAACTGGACCACCTAAACTGGGCTTTACAAGTCAATGGACATCAAAAGAGCTAAAAAACTGAGAACAAGCCACGGGAGGAAAGACAAAGAT
The DNA here is from genome assembly GCF_037176765.1 of Anolis sagrei. NCBI lineage: Eukaryota > Metazoa > Chordata > Lepidosauria > Squamata > Anolidae > Anolis > Anolis sagrei. The sequence continues at coordinate 119,585,973 of NC_090026.1, read as the reverse complement.
CCACCCAGAGGAAAAATGTTCTTGCCATGCATCAAGGGAACCACTGACCACATAGGGAAGCTGATGAGGAAACACAACCTACAAATTATCTACAGACCACTAAGAAAATCCAACAGATGCTGGTTCAGCAAAGGACAAGAGGGATCCTCTCACCTCTGCAGGAGTCTCCCGTATACCATGCAGCTGTGGACAGGTCTCCATAGGGACCACCAAATGCAGCAAAGCCCAAACACGAATCAAGGAACATGAAAGGCACTGCAGACTACTTCAACCAGAGAAGTCAGCCATAACAGAGCAGCTGATGAAGCAACCTGGACAGAGGATATTATTTGAGAATACAAAAATGCTGGACCTCTCTAACAACTACCATGTCAGGCTACACAGAGAAGCCAGTGAAATACACAAGCATGTGGACAATTTCACCAAAAAGGAAGAAACCATGAAAATGAACAAAATCTGGATACCAGTATTAAAAAACCCTCTAAAATTATAACTGTAAATAAAGAATGACACTCAAACTCAGGGGAACACCAGGCAAGAAACAATCAGGGACAGCTAATCACTTCTCAACAAAGAATCCCCCCTAGGCAGTAACAAGCCACACCTAAAAATGTCAGGCCATCAAATGCTAATCAAAGTGGCCAATTGAAACATTCACAGCTAGCTCCGAGAGACAAGAGTTCTTTCTCCCACCCTGGACTTTCCATAGATATATAAGCCCTGCCATAGATACAGGTGTAACATCAGGAGAGAATGCTTCTAGAACATGGCCATATAGCCCGAAAAACTTACAACAACCCAGTGATCAAAAAAGGGGCTGCTTTCACCATGTTAACTGGGGAACATCAGAGGAACAGGAGTTAGACTATTGCCTCTTAGATGGTGGTTGGACTGCAATGTCCAGCATTCATTACCCTTGACTAGGCATGCTGAAGTTTATAAGAACTACAATCTGACAAAATCTGGGAAGCCTTGTTTACCAGTACAAGAATTTGACTTTGGATACTGATATGGCAAAAGACCTAAGATCAAGGTCGCATTAGGAGAAAGCTAGGAGGTTTGAGAATGTGGCCAAGAATAGGAATACCAGGTGCAGTAGGCTATATTTCGGAGGAAGGAACTGGCCAAACCACTTCAGAGTATTCCTTGCCTAAGAAAATCCTATAAAACTTACAAGATTGCCATAAATCAACAGGCAACTTGAAAGCATGTACATATGTACAGAAATTAGCTAATTAGTCCTGGCCACCTCCTCCTAAATATTAACGACACCAGGTACTAGACCTCTTTTGAAGTCCTTTTCAGATCAAGGGCAAAGGGATGGATCTCAGAGGAAAGCTTTCTCTAGAAAGTTATGTTACTGCCATTAGATTTGAATTCTAATGGTAGTACTACACCCATTGAATCAATGGAATTCACGATGGTTTGATCAGACTATTCTAGGTCCATTTAGAACAGTGTGAGCTGTGGACCACCAGTGGGACACAAGAACAAAAATCTGGTCTGCAAGCCTCCTTCCTCTTTATTTTACTTTATTTTATTTCCGCTCCTTTCATGCCGCCTGCCACTCCTTCCCTGTCGCTGACCAGCCCTGACCCCTTAGACAGACCACATCAACTCTAGATTATTAAATATGGTTTTCTGTAGGCGAACAGATGACAACTACTGGATGGCATATGTTCTGTATCAGAAACTAGAACCGATGTGGTCTATCCAGGGCAATTTTCTGAATTAGCACCCCAGATAACCAAACCGAATTTAAAGTTGACCAAAACCTGATTCATAACCCTTTTGGTACTAATGTTGGAGAATGGTCCCTGGTCAAAGTGGTTCATGATCAAAAAAAAGTTGGGAACCACTGCTTTAGAAGGAGGGATGATCAAACTGAGACTGTCACACTTTGGACATATCACAAGACAATGTTGCTAATTAAAAAATATAATGGCTGGTAAAAGAAAAGGCCATGGATAAAGAGGAAGGCTACACTACAGGTGAATTTACTTAAGCAAAGAAGCTATAGCCCCGAGTTTGCAAGTTCTGAGCAGGGAAGTTGGTTACAGAATATCTTGGAGGTCTCTTATCCATAGGAACACCATAAATTGAAACTGATTTAAAGGATAATAACAACAGTAAAAGATTATGATAAATGGATGGATGGATAGATTATTCCATTGTAGACTTATTCTATTCCAAGTTTACCCTAGAAAATATTATTTGGTTGGACTATAGTCCCGTTCTGTCCTTAAAAGCAGTGCTTGGAATGATGTTTAAAGAGAGGCTGGGAGAAATTTGTCTGAGGGTGCTTTTTGTGCATGATGCAAAGTTTGGATAACTGAATTTCCAAGCAGGGAAATAATTTCTAATTTGCCCTAGTTTGGGGGGTTTCTTATCTCCATAACATTATCTCAACAACTGTGGCCTGTCTCCCATGATATCAGGAGAACCCAAACCCAGTTGGTCTTGAAATCTCAGGTCCTGAGTCATCCATGGCACGGCAATCCTAAAAGTCAACCTTTAACTGATTTAACAATAATCATATAAAGTGCAGGTGGTGCAATGGGTTAAACCCTTGTTCCTGCAGGATTGCCAACTGAAAGGTCAGTAGTTCAAATCCGGAGAGTGGAGTGAGCTCCCATCTGTCAGCTCCAGCTTCTCATGCGGGGACATGAGAGAAGCCTCCCACAGGATGGTAAAACAGACAAGCATGCCCTGGGCAACGTCCTTGAAGTTGGCCAATTCTCTTACACCAGAAGCAACTTGCAGTTTCTCAAGTCACTCCTGACATGGAATATATAAATATACATGTCCACTATAATATACATCTCCATTATAAAACATACAACAGACTTCCACAAATGAGGACCCTTCAAATATGTTGGACTGGAATACTCCTCAAACCTCATTGGCTAGGTATGATGAGAGTTGTAGTTCAACATGTCTAGAAGCCCAGTGGCACAGGAAAAGCCCAGTTTGAGACTGAGCTTAACAGGCCTCTGTAGGAGGGAACTTCCAGAAAGACAATAATGCTCTATTCCAGTTTAAATGATGGTTATCACTTCCACTCCACCCCAGGCTATGAAGTATAATAAGGTAAAATTTTCCAAAGGCCGCGATTCCAAATACAGCTGCAGAAGCATGCCTGATAATTGCAACATTTGCCTTAAAAACCTTTTTTTTGAAGTGAATGCAAGCCCTTCATTGTAAGAAATATCCCATTTCAGCCTTTTCCCTCTTTCCTTTTCTGATTTGTCATGCCTATTCTATTCCAAAGAGTTATTCCCATCAACATAGCAGGATAGAGATGTATTTCCTGGCAACTCTGAGATGAATTTGACAGTATTGAGAAGGCGCTAATCTTATTTATATTTATGCAGCTTCATAGGAGTGTAGCTTGGTAAAGAGATGAAGGTTTGAAACGGCTGCACTTCTTTCTTGATTAGCATGGAAATTACCTTGGGAGAAGATCAATACGTTCTGAACAGGGAGAAATGGCAAAAGGAGTTCTGTTAAAGGGTTTGAGGGGAATTTAATCAGAGAGTTTCAGCAAACTAGTCACACTCTTCTTTCAGGGATCTAATCGCAACCTCAGAGACTAGTGAAAAACATCAGTAGCATAAGGTTCATAGACTAAGTCTACTTCCTCAGATGCATTGAGTGAAGTGTGTAAAAACAGACCGCGTATATGAATAGCCACAGAAATACAAAAGTTGAGGGCATGGTGATGATGAGGTGAAAATTCAGCACTAGGAATGGTCATACAGGAGGGAAGATGTTGCCTAGGAGCAAGATAAGCGGATAATATGTACATGGTGAAGAGACTTACTGGAATGTAGTGTGATGCTGACTGGGAACCAGAAAGGAGCATGGGCAAATTTCAGCTCTCCAGGTGTTTTGGACTTTAACCTCCATAATTCTTAACAGCCAGAAGGCTGCTAGAAATTTGTGGGAGTCAAAGTCCAAATCCCCTGGAGGGCCGAAGTTTGCCCAGGTCTGGGCTTGGGTGTTAACTGGTATTATAGTATGTTCAGTGTGATAGGAAACAATGGCTCAGTACACTGTCAATGGACTGGAGTTTGTGGATAGAATCATAGAATCATAGAATCAAAGAGTTGGAAGAGACCTCCTGGGCCATCCGGTCCAACCCCCTGCCAAGAAGCAGGAATATCGCATTCAAATCACCCCTGACAGATGGCCATCCAGCCTCTGTTTAAAAGCTTCCAGAGAAGGAGCCTCCACCACACTCTGGGGCAGAGAGTTCCACTGCTGAACAGCTCTCACAGTCAGGAAGTTCTTCCTCATGTTCAGATGGAATCTCCTCTCTTGTAGTTTGAAGCCATTGTTCCGCGTCCTAGTCTCCAGGGAAGCAGAAAACAAGCTTGCTCCCTTCTCCCTGTGGCTTCCTCTCACATATTTATACATGGCTATCATATCTTCTCTCAGCCTTCTCTTCTTCAGGCTAAACATGCCCAGCTCCTTAAGCCGCTCCTCATAGGGCTTGTTCTCCAGACCCTTGATCATTTTAGTCGCCTTCCTCTGGACACATTCCAGCTTGTCAATATCTCTCTTGAATTGTGGTGCCCAGAATTGGACACAATATTCCAGATGTGGTCTAACCAAAACAGAATAGAGGGGTAGCATGACTTCCCTAGATCTAGACACTATGCTCCTATTGATGCAGGCCAAAATCCCATTGGCTTTTTTTTTTTTTTTTTGCCGCCACATCACATTGTTGGCTCATGTTTAACTTGTTGTCCACAAGGACTCCAAGATCTTTTTCACACGTACTGCTCTCAAGCCAGGATATATACCAATTTAACTCTTTCTCTTTCCAGTCTTCCTTCGTCTATATATATATTTTTAAGAATGGTAAATCAACAAATAAACAAATTTCATTGATTCCATAGGTCTACTCTACTTTGGTTGTTGTTGTTGTCCAACAGTCTTGGATAGCAATGGCTCCTAAAGTGAGCCATTTAAGATGGAATCAGTTCTCAAACAGGGATATGTTATTGCTCCAACCTTATTTTCCATCTTCATCACTATGATACTTCATCTTGTTGATGGGAAGCTTCCCATCAGAATGGAAATCATCTATTGGACAGATGGCAAGCTACTTAACCTTAGCAGACCGAAAGCCAAAACCAAGTTGACAGCAACATCTGTTATAGAACTCCAATATACCGATAATAACATAGTCTGTGCACATTCAGAAGACCTACAAGCTACTCTCAACACCTTTGTAGAAGTATACAAGAAGCTCGGCCTCTCATTAAACATCAAGAAAACCAAAGTATTCTTCTAGCAGTCACCAGCCAATCCCTCTGCAATGCCAGAATACAGGTTAATGATGTTACACTAGAAAATGTAACCATTTCCACTACCTTGGCAGCCACCTCTCCACAAAAGTTAACATTGACACTGAAATACAACACCGCCTGAGCTCTGCGAGTGCAGCGTTTTTTCGAATGAATCAGAGAGTATTTGAGGATCTGGACATTCATAGGGAGACCAAGGTGCTTGTTTATAAAGCTATTGTCCTCCCAACCCTCTTATACACCTGCAAAACATGGACTGTCTATAGATGTCACACACAACTCCTGGAACGATTCCATGAGTGCTGCTTCTGAAAAATTCTGCAAATCTCTCAGCATGCTGGAAGAAGCAAAGACCACAAGCACTCAAGTGATGCTCCCATGCTCTTAACTCCTTTGGGCTAGCTACGTTGTCTGAATGCCCAATCACTGCCTCCTAAAGCAGTTACTCTACTCCCAACTCAAGAATGGAAAAATGGAATATTGGTGGACAGGAAAAGAGATTTAAAGATGGGCTTAAGGCTAACCTTAAGAACTGTGGTATAGACACCAAGAACTAGGAAGCCCTGGCCCTTGAGTGCTCTAATTGGAGGTCAACTGTGTCCAGCAGTGCTGTGGAATTTGAAGAAGCACCAATAGAGGGCAAAAGGGGAAATTGTGACAAGAAAAAGGTGCATCAAGCCAACCCTCACCAGAGCTGTCTTCCACATGGAAACCAATGTCCGCACTGTGGAAGAACATAGGGCTCCACAGTCACCTACGTAACCACCACCAAGACACTACACTTGGAAGACCATTATACTCGGACAACAAGCGATCATCTAAGTACTCTACTTTGGACTAGTGATAGAATTCTGGCCTCAGACTTCTACACATGGCAAACCATTCTTCCCATCTCTGCATCAAATGCACCCACAATTGTATGTGTTTCAAGAACAGCCTTTTCATCCGAATCCAGGCATGGTTCTTCTAATCCAGTCTAAACCATGTTTAAAAGAAGGTTTTGTAGTAGAATGAGTGGCAGACACCAAGAAGTAGGGGTAAGAGAATGAATTTCTTTGCAGAGGCTGACAGTGCAATTCTAGCTCAAAGATGTGTTGGCCTTAATAAAACAGGATTAGGTACAGACCTTTCCTGCCAGCAGAAATGCCCTTCTGTGAATGGAAATCCCCTTCTGCAATCAGAGCCCTCTTCTGCCAACCAATCTCAGGGATCTGCCTACAGAGGAGTCCTCTGGCAGAACATCTGGACTATGGTCTGCCAGCAGAAAAGCCAAAAGGGGTCAGAAGAGAGATGCCATGAGGGACAAGTCAAGTCATGTCAGATCCAAATCTCTTCACACTGCAGCAAAAACTAGGCCAGGGCAATGGTAATCTGTAGGAATTTCCAGCACCTCAAGGCTGAGAAAGGATTGGAGTCAGCACAGCTTCAGCTGGTCCAACAGTTACTTAAGGCCATCTTTCCTAGTTAGGATTGGTCCTTAACACAGAAGAAAAATTAAGATTGCATGACAATGGGCCTACTGTGCTATTTCTCAGATCTTGGGTGAATTGTTGTTCATTCGTTCAGTCGTCTCCGACTCTTCGTGACCTCATGGACCAGCCCACACCAGAGCTCCCTGTCAGCCATCACCACCCCCAGCTCCTTCAAGGTCAGTCCAGTCACTTCAAGGATGCCATCCATCCATCTTGCCCTTGGTCGGCCCCTCTTCCTTTTGCCTTCCACTTTCCCCAGTGGAATTGAGCTCATCTCAAAGTCTTTGTCTTAAGATGGAAACAAACAGTTGGGTCTTTGGTGAATTGTATAGCTGAAATTGTCATATTCAAGAAGCAGTATTAACCTCTGGATTAGACCAGCATACTTTGTACGTAACATCTTGACATCTTCAGTGCAGAGGCTGGCATCCCTTTCAGTGTTTACAATGTCATAAACTAGACTTGCAATCTCATAAATTTTAATATTCAAATTTACAGTCACAGCACTATTGTTATATGCTCCATAAATGCTAGACAAGTAGTTCCCAACCTTTTTTTTTGACCACTTGACCAGGGACCATTCTCCAACATTAGTACCAAAAGGGTTACGAATCAGTTTTTGGTCAACTTCAGATTTGGTCTCGTTATTTGGAGTGCTGATTCAGAAAATTGCATTGGATAGACCACATCAGCTCCAGTTTCTGATCCAGAATATATGCCATCCAGTAGTCGCCATCTTCTCACGCACAGAAAACCATATTTAATAAGCCTCGGCACTTTAAGAGGGTTTTGTGAGACCAGATGTGCTCGTTGCAATGGGGTAGTAATGGGGAGGCCACAGACCATATTTTAGTTCTTGCGGACCACTGGTGGTCCATTGACCACAGGTTGGGAACCACTGTGTTAGACAGATACACCAACCAAAGCAGTTCTGTGATACCGGTGAGTATGGTGATAAGGAATGATACGTCCGGTTCTCTACCACCAATGAGGTATTCTTCGACAATCAATTACAGAGCCCAGAACTTTGCAGTATAAACTGCTTGAACCAGTTCTTCTTTTGGGCAAGGAGCACTTCGCAGGAGTTGACAGAGTCCGTGTGAAGGGTGGTGGTGATATAGCGCAAACATATGCAATTTGGCAGTCCATTTCCAAAGCATTGGTGGCTTATTACCAGAAATATGTGGATGAGGCTTCCAAGAAGGAAATAAGGGATATCCTTATCCAGTATGACATGACTCTGTTGGTTGCTGATCTTCGTCTTTGTGAGTCCAAGAAGTTTGGTGGACCTGGTGCTCGTGCACATTACCAGAAGTCTTACCGTTAAAAAGAAGAAAAAAAGACAATCAATTACAATATGATCTTCACACACTGTCACTCAGGTCACATCTATAACAAGCAGGTTACTGCGGAACAAATCTGGCCCCAGAGCAGCCCTGGATCCAGCACATATGTGCTGAATCGGGGTCTGGTGTCCAGAGAAGCTGAAAACACCTCAGCTTTGCTGGAACATCACCTCATCCTCTCTATCACTGCCACCACTCCCTGCCAGCCAAGGCAATGGTGGTGGTGTCCACCTAAATGGGCTTGAGTAAGCTGTCCAGACTGGTGCAAAAACCAGGGATACTCCCAAGTTTCCTGCTAACTCTGGAATATGTCCCAACTTTGCCTAAAGTAGGGCAAAGTCAGATTAAAGCCAGAAAATACATGTTATCCGTCCAGACAAGAGTGGATTCAGGGTGATTCTGGGTTTTTTTGTTAGTTCAGACAAGCCCTCTATGACAGGAGCAGGCTATATGTTTTAGTGAGAACCAGCACCACAAAGCTCCTTTGGTTGGTGCAGTTACTTGGATTTAATGGTCCCTTCCACACAGCAATATAAAATCCACATTGAACTGATTATATGTCAGTGTGGACTCAAATAACCCAGTTCAAAGTAGATATTGTGGATTATCTGCCTTGATATTCTGGATTATATGGCTATGTGGAAGGGCCCTAACATGCATTTTAGAGGGAAATGTTTAGAGGGAAAGTAATTACTGATGATAACTACTACTTAGCTATGGAGTCTTGGAGGCCACAACATTCATGGCGGCCCAAGAATGCACTGATCTCTGACCAAATCCAAGTGTTAGGACCCTTCTACACTGCCATAAAATCCAGATTATCATTGATAATTCACGTATGAGTCTACATTGCTATATAATCCAGTTCAAAGCAGATAATCTAGATTTTAGATGGGGCCTTATACACCATTGAACTGACTGCTGTTTGGGAAATTTACACTTATGTAAATCCCATTGATTTAATGGGATTTCTCTAGTTGGGACAAGCAATTGTATGTAAGGTGCACTGTATTAATACACTGTATTGATGCAGTTTGACACCACTTTAACTGCCACAGTTCAATGCTATGGGATCCTGGAATTCATAGTTTGTGATACACCAGCACTTTTAAGCAGGGAAGGCTAAAGACCTTGTAAAATGACAACTCCCAGGATTCCATAGCATTGAGCCATGGCAGTTGAAGTCTTGTCAAGCTACATTAATTCTACAGTGTAGATGCATTTTTAGTTTATCTGTTGCCTCATAAAATACCTCCACGGGGCTTTAAATGTGCCTTTTTCTGACAAAGCACTGACAAGAAGAACACAAAATACAACAATGGTGTTGGAAAAACCTGAAGTATCTAAAATGCAAATCCCTAGAAGCAAGCCTTTAAACAAAGAGCAACTAATTGTAACACAACACAGATTTGATGAAAGGAAGCACAGAACATTATTCAATTAAAGTATTTAGGCCTTTTGAAAAACAGAGTTGGACCCAGGAAATGAAGCACGGCAAGAATTCCATGGCACTCGAGAAAAATCTGCCCATTTGGCATGTTCTCCTCCATGAAAAAAGAGTACAATTCAGAAATACCACGCATTCTATAGTTTGTCTTGCAAGGAAATGTAAGACATTTTGGTGTTACTGTCTTGCTGTTCCTTTATTTTGTTTGGCTTCATATAGTTTCTCAAGGTTGAGTCCATTTCTCTTCTGGAGCATGACTGCAAGGATAATACTGGTTATAATTGATATTCACGTGTATACCATATTTACTTCTGCCGAGCCCCACCACCACCACCAACACCACAGTTCAGTAATAGTTAATGAGCACTTAGGTTTCTATTCATAAATGATTACCAATGTCTGCCTATTGGGGAGCTTTTCTCATAAAGACTCCAAGTGTTTGAGTGGATAAACAATTCACCTGCTAAATATTAGGCAGAATGGTAGAAAATATACAACTTGGGAAGCTTACTTGGGAATTCAAGCCCAACAGCTAAAGGGAGAGTCTGACGAACATGTAACGGTGAATCAAGTCCTCAGATGAAATGATGTAAAGTGTAAACCATACATACACACCAACGTTTTCAATTCAATACATTTTTCAAATTTATTTGTTTTGGGGCAAAAGTATGGGATGGAAAAGAAAAACAGGCAAATGCATGAGTCTTAGGGCGCATCCAGGCAGCATCCAAAATGTGTGCCCTCCCGCATTTTTATGTGGGACATCCAAACGACACCTCACATAAAAATGAATTCATTTGGGACAACCCTGCTTTGTCCTGAAGTAATTTGGCAGCTGGAAAGACCCAGGTCTTTCAGAAGACCCGGGTCTTTCCAGCTGTGGGTGCTGTATAGATTGAGCCCAGGGATCACGTCGTGAAACTTCCAGTGCCCATCCACATAGCTGTCTTGGGTTTCTTGGGCTCCTGGAGCCCAACCAACCCAAGACAGCCCTCTCCTCTCACAAAACATTTTTTTAAAGCCATTAAAAACAATAACTTACCCGGCCAACATTCTCCTTCTCCAGAGTTCTCCTGGCACATAGAAATGAAGCCAGAAATCAGTCCTTCCCCCTTCTCCTGGCATGTGATTTTTACATGCCAGGAGAACTCCGGAGAAGGGAGAATGATGGCTGGGTAAGTTATTTTCTTCTTTTGCAGCTTTTCTTGTGGGGTGGGGGTTGTTTTGTGTCCGGGCATCTGAACACCCCCCCCCTCTAGAAATGTACAAGGTTTCTGGCACGTATGCATACTCCGATGTAAACCCAATTCAATTTCTTAAACCCGACTGTGATTGCATTAAAGTCCTGTGTGGAATTACCCTTAAACAGAAATAGGAACAAATAGTTTGACAAAGACAGTCCTAATTAATCCTCTGGCATCCTAATTACTTCAAGAGATACTGATGTTTAAAAATAACAACATCAATCTGTTCAAGAAATATAAGTCACTAATATCTTCTTCATTGATTGGACAACTGGTTAACTTGAGTATTTCCAAAACCTGAACAGAAATGAAATATTTAACTGTAAAATCAATGACCATTAACTATAAATACAAAAGAAAATGATCATAGTAGCAGATTAAGTTTTATAATAAAGCCCTTTTTGGTCCTTATTATAAAACAACTTCTCATAAGCAAATACAGTAGAGTCTCGCTTATCCAACATATATCCAGCAGAACGTTGGATAAACAAAAATGTTGGATAATAAGGAGGGATTAAGGAAAAGCCTATGAAATGTCAAATTATGTTATGATTTTACAAATTAAGCACCAAAACAGCACTCCAAGTGGCCAGCTTCTGGTCAAACAACATTTAATAGAATGCCAAGTTTTCAAACTTTGGTTTGTTTTTTTTAAAAAAAAAAACAATACAACTGTTTGGTTCACTCCTGATACGAAAAATAAAATAGCTACAATTTTACTTATAGAGCGTCCTTCATCTATTTAACTTCTCCAAGGCAGAATAAATTACATTTTTAACTACAGTAGAGTCTTGCTTATCCAACATAAACGGGCCAGCAGAACGTTGGGTAAGTGAAAACGTTGGATAATAAGGAGGGATTAAGGAAAAACCTATTAAACATCAAATTACGTTACGATTTTACTAATTAAGCACCAAAACATTGTGTTTTACAACAAATTGACAGAAAAAGCAGTTCAATACACAATAACATTCTGTGGTAATTACTGTATTTACTAATTTAGCACCAAAACATCACAATATATTGAAACAGCTGTGGATCTGGGCGGGAGGCAGACTGCGTTGGATAATACAGATGATGAGTGAAGGTTGGATAAGCAAGACTCTACTGTAAATGTGTTTGGTAGCTTTACTTGGTAGGCCATCCAAAGAGGATAGTTGTTGCTTTATCTATTAACAACAACTGTAGTTGGATAGCTTATCTTTCTAAAGCTATCATCCACATTCACATGTTTATCATGGTAAACATAAAAAGGTAAAGGTAAAGGTAGTTCCCTGACATTAAGTCCAGTCATGTCTGACTCTGGGGTGTGGTGCTCATCTCCATTTCTAAGCCGAAGAGCCAGCGTTGTCCATAGACACCTCCAAGGTCATGTGGCCGGCATGACTGCATGGAGCGCCGTTACCTTCCCACCGGAGCGGTACCTATTGATCTACTCACATTTGCATGTTTTCGAACTGCTAGGTTGGCAGAAGCTAGGTAAACATATACATATGGAATACAGTAAAGATACCTGAAGTGATACAATTGGTCCAACTTTCTACTCAAAAATCACTAAAAATAAAACTACCTTGAACCATGAAAAAACTAAGTTAAAATTCAACTATTCAAATTTTGCTCTTATTTTTTAAATCATGTAATGGGTAGCCTTTGAGCTCTGAACATTCAAAGTACAGTGAACAATGCACTAATTCTGCTAATCTTCCAAGCCATTGCTGCATCCCTAATTAAGACCGAACATGACTTAAGAGGACGCAAAAGGATGCGAGGGAACATTTAATTTTTCCTCCAGTGTCCTATTTGTTTGCTTGGAATCGTCCCTTTTCAATGAGGTGAAAACTTGTGCTAATCCTCCATTCACCCGTTCCCCGGGTGCGTGTGAAATAAACCATGTGGACAAAATAAACCATTGCTGGCTGCACTGTCCCATTGTGCCCTAAGCAGCTTCAAGGGGTCTCTTCACAGGTACCCAAATACCACTTGGGACTCTTCATGCATTTGTTGGAGATCGTCCTCTTCTTCTCCTTCCCCTCGCCCTACTCCTCAAACTTCGTGATTGAAGAATAGCCAGAAACCAGGCATAAAGTGAAGGCAAGGGAGGGGAAGCCCGGGTGTTAAAGAACCCTAAACTGGCTTTCTACACATACAGAGAGATAATTGGCGTGGCTGTAATTTTGGAGCACTGAATGACATGAATAAAATGGAGACATGGGAAAAAACTGAAAAGGACAACAGTTTCTGGCATACACATAATTGCTCCATTTTGGTCGGGAGGCCCCGGTGCATAAAACAGGACAAAAATGTTTTTTCTCCATTAATTGCTTTCAAACATTGTCCCGCTAAATGCCTAATTAAAAGGTAGGAGTGTGGTTGAGTCTTATTTATCTCGCTCTCTTCCCCCCTTTTCCCTCGTTCCCCTCCTTCACCTCTTACTTCTAATGACCACCTATTGGGGATGGGAAAAAAGAAAATCAATAGCAATGTCCTTACAATTTCTTTTATGGAGGCAGAATAAAGAGATCAATGGGAGAAGTTCTAAGCTCACCTTAAACCTAAGTCACAGCCTCAAAGACCAAAGAACAAAGTGAAGGGGATGTCTCTGTGTACGAGCTACACGCGGATGCGGTGAACTCAGTATGTTCCTCACGTATTGCAGAGCCATCCTTGTGTAGACTAGTCTACTTTCAATTTAATAAATTATGAATTGACATGTTGCTTTCATTTCAGTTTACGCACTCATGATCTGGAGGCACTCCATCCCATGATTTTTGAACATATTGTGTGTATTATCTATATAAATAAAAATGTAAAATCTGGCTACCAGTATTAAAAAACTTTAAAATTACAACAGCACAACCACAGAGAGGAAACAAACAAGGGCATCTAATCACCTCTCAACAAAAGTTTGCTCCAGGCACTGTCAGGCCATTATATGCTAATCAAGGTGGTCAGTTGAAACATTCACACCTAGCTCCAGCAGACAAGAGTCCTTTGTCCCACCCTGGTCATTCCACAGATATATAAACCCATTTTCCTAGTTCCAACAGACCTCACTATCTCTGAGGATGCTTGCCATAAATGCAGGTGAAACGTCAGGAGAGAATGCCTCTAGACCATGGCCATATAGCCTGAAAAACCCTACAACAACCCAATGTAATAACTCAGAAACTACTGGACGAATTGACACCAAATTTGGACACAATACACCTATCAGACCACAAATGACCATCATTCATCAAAACACAGAAAAACACATTCATCAAAACCCAAAAAACCCAAAAAATACATTACAACACATGCACAAAACCACATATATATATATACACAAACACACATATATACACATATACACAAACATATATATATATATATATATATATATATATACACACACACACACACACACACACACACACACAACACACATATTCACAGACAGGGCCACAGCAATGCATGGCAGGGGGTGGCTAGTTTTATTTATATTTATTTAAGACACTGGTTCTGTCTTCCCCAATGGCATTTCCTCCGCTATTTCTGACTCCCAGATATGCTGAAATTCACTGTGCCATCAGGATCGGAGCCCAAAACAGACCAGAGACAAGCATGCAGGAGGCACCCGCATGCTTGAGACAAACCCAGAGCTGGCAATGGTACAAAAATTAAAACAAAAAGGGGGTAAAGAAAGCTAAACAGACCAATGAGGACTCAGCAGGATTAGTGGCTTCCCAGAGCCATGGAATGTGGAGTGTCGACTTGAAAAGAGAACTGCAAAATTGGAGTGGGAGGGAGATGCCCTCCCTGAATGCTGTATATTGGATGCTGTTCAGGCATCCTGAACAGAGGTCCTCCTGTTAGGTGATAAAGACATCATGAAACAATTTCTTGTAGCTTGCAAATTGAACTTATAATACCTATTAGCAAAACCAAAGCCGGTTTTAGGCAGTCTTTCCCAACATTTCTCGTACTAGTACAGAAACCCAATGGGTTTTGAATGAAAGGATAGGATATATCAGAAGTGCTGGTATTTGAAGGGAGTTCAAAAGGAGGGCATTGCTCCCCAAATATAAAATTATTTTCCCTTCAATCATTACATTTCTCGCATTGCAGTAATTTGCAACTTCAGTTGCGTATACTGAAATACAGTAAAGCAAAGAAACAAGCCAAATTACCAAGGGAGGGCAAACACAATAAATATGATAGGTTTTCAATGTCTCTCTCTGCACAATGATAGAAAATTGGAAACCTTTTTTTATCATATCAGAAGCAACTTGTGAAGCTGCAAGTTGTTTCTGTTGTAAGAGAACAGGCTGTCTGCAGATGTTGCCCAGGGGATGCCTGGATGTGTTATTATCCTGTGTGAGGCTTCCCCCATGTCCCTGCATGAGAAGCTGGAGCTGACAGATGGAAGCTCACCCTGTCACACAGATGCAAACCGCCTGCCTTCAGATCAGCAGTCTTGTTGGCACAAGGGTTTAACCGATTGCACAACCGTGGATCCTAATTGGAAACTGAAGGGAAATGTTATGTTCAGGGGTGCTATTTCTGTTGGAGATGGTCAAAGCTCCTCTTTTGCCTCCAATCCCTGCAGCTACATCCCTGGAAGACAGAATTTTGCAAGAAGCCAAAAAATGCTTTTCCCATAACATAGGAAAAATATTTCTGGGAAAGTCTTGGAATTTCCTAGTCCATATGGTTGCTAGCCATGCTGGGTTAGAGATTATTTATAGTCCAAAGTAACTTTATCTAGCCCTGATTTTTGCCCATTTACCTATAAATTTAGACAAATTGAACAACATAGCTAAGCAAAGTCTGGTCTGGTTTTTGTTTTTTGAAACATATGTGGCTTTTGGAATATTTATGAAGTTTCCAAGTATTCAGATTTTTTTTTCTATTAGGTTTCAAAACTGACCATTTACAAAGACTATGGACAGAAGAGTCTATGGGAAGTTATTGGGGAGGAATCAAAATTTGGTACCAGAAACAGGAAGAACATAGAAAGAACAGAGTCCTATGCCACAGAAAGAAGAGCAATTCAATATGTTTCAACAAACTTTGTATTCAAAAGAAACTGGAGGCAATATCACCCACTTTGGAAAGCACTACACTAAAGTTTGCCAGAAATTCCAGAGCTACCACTCAGCTTCAGGGCAGCGTGGACAGCAAGATTGCGGGGCCATCCAGACTGTACCTTTATCCCAGGAGCTACCACATCAAAATGGATGGTGGCCAAACATCGTTCCCTGAAAACGCAGGAGCAATCCCTACAAACGGCAAAAAAGTGAGATTTCCAGGTGTAGGAATATCCTGATTCTTGGCCGAAAATGCGGATATTCAAATTTCTGTATGTTCCTACACTCAGAAAATAGAGGATGTGTTATGTTGGTTTGTACCTGGGTTATACATGTTGGTTCTTGATTGGTTGTATCCTAGAAAGATGGCAACAGTTGACTAGAGGGTGAAAACTTTATCCTGGCAAGAGAAACTTTGTCCTCCACACGTTTGATGATATTTGTGACACACAAACAAAGGTTTTGCCATGTAATCAACTTTCCCCATGTTTTTATACGATAAAAAATAATCAGAAACAGACATGAATAACCCAGGAACATCTCCCTGTAGTTCCCAGGCACAAGTACACGGCCAAACTTGTCTGCACAGATAGCCCTGCGGCTTATGTAACCCAGGAACAGAACTTATACAATGATTTGCATATTTGCATCTTATGTTTTTTTTTATTTTAAAATGCCAAAATTCCCGCAGATGTCCTTCAAAAGCCATCTTGGAGCCTGCAAAATCCCAGGACAAAGCAATATGCATGGATGACGGATGCAGAAATTCTGGGACCACAAGGTCTGTAAGTGGACCTCTTCTCACTTCCTGGGTTTTTTTGCCTATGACTAAAACCCGCAATTTGGTGCTGTCTGGAAGCACCCTGGGTCTGATTTGGTCAACACAGGACCAGGTGCAATATAATCTCACTCCAGATGGATGATCTGGATTCCAATCCCCACTGTCTTAGATTCAGATCATCCTGGTGAACCAAGACTACATTGGATCCAATACTGTTGCCTCCAAGACCAGTCTGCACTCATATTAACCAGCTATAGGCATGGCCTGTTTTGCTTCAGCCATCCTTCACCATCCTTGCAGTGCTGATTATCTTAAAAGCTTTGCAGGTAGACGGACGAAAAGAAGGAAATGGGGACCAGGCATAAAAAGGCTTTTTTAAAAGGATCAGCTTGGTCAGAAAATATAGTTATCAATTTGCAAATACAAGCAGGCATTTGGAGAAGGCTAAGGACCCTTCCACACAGCCATATAACCCATAATATCAAGCAGATAATCCACAATATCTGCTTTGAACTAGGTTATCTGAGTCTACACTGTATTGTTGAAGGTTTTCATGGCTGGAATCATTGCGTTGTTGTAGGTTTTTCAGGCTATATGACCATGTTCTAGAAGCATTCTCTTGTGACATTCCATCTGCATCTATGGCAGGCATCCTCAGAGGTTGTGAGACTTCACAACCTCTGAAGATACCTGCCATAGATCCAAGTGAAACGTCATGAGAGAATGCTTCTAGAACATGGCCATATAGCCCGAAAAGCCTACAACAACCCACTGAGTCTACACTGCCATATAATCCAGTTCAATGTAGATTTTATATAGCTGTGTGGAAAGGGTCCTAGGTGTTTTCTTACTCTTGGCAACTTAAGCAGCTGAGGGGGAGGAAAGGGCCTGAGGCTATTAGGAATTATGGAGCTGAAGTCCAAAACACCTGGAGGGCCAAAGTTTGCCAATCCCTGCTATATATTGATCACCATTTAAAAATATATGATCAAGATCCTTAGATACAAAGCCATGAATTTTACAGGTAGTTCCAACCAACACAGATCTATTGATTGAAGGTAATTTACACAGATATTGTCTCCTTGTCCTACATTTGATTCAATGCAATTCCTTTAGTTAGGACCTCCAATAGGACCCAGACCTTAATTCCATCCTTCCCTACATTCTCTGTCCTTTTTGCCTTTACTTCCCACAGTCTTTAAAAAAATTGATGGGGTTTTTTTAATGAAAAAATCTATTAAACATAAAAATTGGGTTAAATACTCCAAAAGACTAAGTGCAACTCATTTTATTGGAGCTATCAGCCATGAAAAAATTAATCTGCATATGAGTGGGGAAGACTCAATCTACATATATATTGTACATCTGTAACAATTAGCTTGGAATTAAAGAACAACTATATAGCTACTCACAGTCATATTACTGATATAATAATTTTTGTCCTTCAGACGGTTTTTATAATAGGAGACTTTTAATGGCTCTGCTACTGTAAAGGAGAAATACTAAAGGGCCTTCTATTATCATCATTCAGTCAGCATCAGAAGTTTATGGTAAAATTAATTAAAGTATTACAGGCAGTCCCCAAGTTACGAACAAGATAGGTTCTGTAGGTTTGTGCTTAAGTTTGTGTGTGTGTGTGTGTGTGCGTGTGTGTGCATGTGTGTGCGTGTGTGTGTCTATCTATCTATCTATCTATGGAGAGCATAGTGGTGTTCGTTTTTCTCTCAGCATCCTTGTTCAGAAGATTTCAGCTCACTTTCTGTCCCCATGATCACTGGATTTTGAAAAATTTGACATGTTGTGGAAACAAGGATTAGAGATAAAGCTTCCGTTCAGACACAGTTTCCCCATGATAGTAAGTCTGCCAGGAATGAATTTCCCTTCCTGGGGGTATATTTCTCTCACTTCCTGTTGTCTCACCCTAGTTCTTAACTAGGGGTCATTTGTAAGTCAGATGTTCGTAACTCGGGGACCACCTGTATATGGAATCACGAGAGTTGTAGTTTTACAAGTTCTTAAGCCTTGTAATTTGGGGAGTGCTGGTGCCTCCCCAAATTACAGATCTTAGGATTCTATAGCATTGAGCCGTAGTAGTAACAGTAGTGTCAAACTGCATCAATTCTACAGTGTAGATGCATCTTTAGTTGAATTTTAACAGGTTTAGCTTATGGGTGCTCTAGTGCAGTGGTTCCCAACCTTTTTTTTTTTTTACCAGGGACTACATGACCAGGGACCACTTTGACTAGGGACCACTCTTTAACATTAGTACCAAAAGAGTTACGAATCAGTTTTTGGTCAACTTTAGATTCGGTTTGGTTGTTTGGGGTGCTGATTCAGAAAATTGCATTGAATAGAGTACATCAGCTCTAGTTTCTGACACAGAACATATGCCATCCAGTAGTCACCATCTACTCACCAACAGAAAACCATATTTAATAATCTAGAGCTGATGTGGTACTAGTAATCTTTCATGGGTAGTCAGCCTCTCCTCTCCTGACTCCCTCATTGCCTCAGGACTATAAGAGGGTTTTGCGAGGCTATCGCTCTTGTTGCCGTATGGTTTCAAGGCAACGGTATAGTAATGGTGAGGCTGTGGACCATATTTTTGTTTTTGTGGACCAGTGGTGGTCCATATACTACAGGTTAGGAAAACTCCAGGCTAAAAGAAGTGTCAAATAAATGGTCAAGATTTATTTACAATATTTGTATACCGCTTTTCTTACCCCGAAGGGGACTCAAAGCGGTTTCCACATAGGTAATGGCAAAATTCAATGCCAGCACAAACAGTTACAATTATACAATTACAGTTTGACATAAATCAAATTAAAATACATCCATAAACAGTAAAACAATCATTAAAACAGTAAAACAGGCTCATCCGTCGAATCGCCATTCCAGTCATTGTCTTTCTGAAATGCTGCATAGATTTGTTTCTACTGCCCAAAGGCCTGGTCCCAAAACCATGTTTTTAATTTTTTCCTAAAAGCCAGGAGGGAGGGAGCAGATCTTACCTCATTTGGGAGAGTGTTCCATAGGCGGGGGGCCACAGCCGAGAAGACCCTGTCTCTCATTCCCGCCAGGCGCATTTGCGCTGTTGACGGGAGTGAGAGCAGGGCCACCCTAGATGATCTTAGATTACGAGGTGGGACATGGGGTAGATGCGTTTGGACAAGTAAGCTGAGCCATGAGCCATGAACAACTTTTAAAAAACTACTTTCTTGAAACCAGCCACTTTTAACAGCTACCTAGCACAAATTTATCATATAAGCTTCACAAGAACGAGACATATTAGAAACTATTACACAACGTTTTTCGTTTTTTTCAATTTTGTTTATTTTTGAACATTTCATTGACTTTATTATATTTGTCATGGGCTGTTTACATTTATGTGCCATTCTGGTATCCTTACATATGAAGGGCTGTTAAAAACCCTTCATTAGATGCAAAACATTAAGATGTGTTAGATTAAAGTAGTGGCTCCCAGCCTTTGGTCCTCCAGTTGTTTTGGACTTCAACTTCCAGAAATACCAGCCAGTTTACCAGCTGTTAGGAATTGTGAGAGCTGAAGACCTGGAGGATCAAAGGTTGAGAACCTCTGGACAAAAGGTTGCACCTTCCATAGACAGCATGTTCCTCAGCTGAGCTGTCTGAGGATGATGGAGTTTTAATCCAGCACCTCTGAAGGTTTCCTGATTTGGCACAGCTGTTTAACTTCTTGCACATCACAGCTAGAATAAACTGTTAAAACTAGTGTGTAATAATAATAATCCCTTTTTTTCAGAAAAGCAAAATTGCACAATGCCAAATGCGCAGCAAGCACTGCATTTGGCATAAGTTTACAATCAAATACTTGCACAATCCAAATTATTTTGCCTGTAATAAATACATACGCAAGAATGACATCATGAAATAACATTGCTACCTCTTTGGGCACTGCCATTGTTTCAGCAAAGCCATCCGTGTAGCAAAGTTACCAAAACAGAGAAGAGATTGTGAAATTCCAAGCAATCGTTTTGTAGCAACTTCAGAAACAATCCTTGAAACGACAAAAGTTCCTTGGAGCGACACCAGGATTAAGAGTGGAGAAAGCCAAGAGCCTCACCCTCCTTTGACAGTGAAAAAAAGAGATGCTGCAATGTTTTCTACATACATCCAGGAAAATGAAGGAAATAACAAGTACTTTGTGATGACAAAAGGGGGAAAAATCAAAAAGAGAAAGGAAAGAATTCATTGTTTACAAATGGTGGGGCTCAATCAATGCAAGTTTATGCACAACTCAAGGTATGCTTTGACGCACAAACAAAGCTCATATATGGGACTCGGAAACTTCTTCCAGGAGGTTAAACAGAAATATAGGAAGCTATCTCATGCTGTTAGACCAGACATGGGCAAACTTCAGCTCTCCGGGTGTTTTGGACTTCAACTCCCACAACTCCTAACAGCCTCAGACCCTTTCCACGTTATCACACCAGGGCTTTAAAGCAGGCAGCCCTGTATTTCTGCCACCTGCAGAATTCTGGGAAATGTAGTTTGAGAAGGTGAGGACCTCTGTAACTGAGAATTCAAAAAGCCCCTCCCAAAACTACATTTGCCAGAATTCTGCAGGCGGCAGAACTGCAGAATTGTCTGAATTTGTCTAAAGTACAGCAGTCTCAGTTTAGTCATCTTGGCTTTTAGGAGAAATTTGGGCATTATTTTTTCTCAGACCCATTTCTTTGTCTTTTTTAGCAGTTTACGGCATCTATAGAACTTTTTTCCATCACCACATTTCAAATGTGTTGCTTTTCTTCCTATCACCTTTCTTCATTGTCCAACTTTTATAACCATACAGAGAAATTGGAAATACAATAGCATGGATAATCCTAACTTCAAGCTTGTATTATTTTCCTGCATTTGAAAGCCACTCTCATTGTTAACAGAGTGTGCACTCTATTCCTTAATAAATAGCAACTAGGCTTGGTTGATCGTGTTCATACGTTTCTAAACTTGTAATGAATTCATATTAAAATTACCTTTGATCCAATATCGAGCCATGCAGGAATAGTGTGAGGAGTAATTACTAACTGAAACAATTTCCCCATTTTTCGTAATTATTTTCAGATGTCTGATGCAAGTTTTACAATCTCGCAGTTTCCCTGGCTTCCCTGGCGACAAGCGGCGATGTGGAAGGGCAAGGTGGGCGGGGCTACGCCCCCAGTGGACATCAAGAAGAGCTGGCCGTAGCCACGCCCACCTCATTCCCCTGCCATCCATCGCCATTCAGTCACCCAGGGAAGGCAAACTGCGAGATTAGTTGTAAAATCTCGCAGTTTGCCTACCGTGGCTGACTGAATGGCGATGGATGGCAGGGGAATGAGGTGGGCGTGGCTACGCCCAGCTCTTCTTGACAGCCACTGGGGGAAACCGCATTGCCGCTTGTTGCCAGGGGGGGCAGGGAAACTGCAAGATTTTAAACGAACAGGGGGGAGGGGCACTTTCCATTAACGAAGTAAACGAAGCTATTCAGATTTTTGCTATTTCCAATCTTTTTTTCAAGAAAATTTGAGAAATAATTTTAAAATCGAAACGCCAGCGCCCCTATATACGAAACAAGTTTAGAACCATTTTTTTTCTTGATCAACCAAGCCTAATAGCAACCACAGTACATGTCACTCACTAAATGGGATATTTTAAAATTAGTTTGAATACTAGAATGTAACATTGTCAATTATAGTATCAGAATTAGTTTACTGAATTTGAGATGGTTTCCTAGATTTCATCTGGTATGTGCTAAATATTTGTATACAGTGTCTCCATTTTGGATTGTGAAGAACCCGAATGTAAGATGCACTGCATCGCTATGAGGGAGTACTCACTTTCCTGCTTCTTATCTAGGTGGTCACTTTATCCCCTCCTAAAATTTACATAAGTCCATTCAGTGAGTTATCTTTCCTTATTGAGTCTGGCCTGACAGTAGTCAGCTATGCCACAGTTATACTGTGTCTTAGACTACTGCAATGTGCTCTGCATGGGACTACCATTGGACATCACCTGGAAGCTTCAGCCAGGGCAAATGGAGCAGCTAAACTGCAAACGGGTACATGATTTCCAAATCAATTGCACTGACTGTCAATTGTTCTCCAGATCAAGAATAGGGTTCCACAGCCACATACGGACCCACAAGAATTCTGATCCTGGAAGACTATCCTACTCGGCCAACGAGGGATTGCCTAAGTAAGGAAGTAAGTAAGTCTCCAGATTTAATTGTTTACTTTCAAAGAGGTGGAAGGACTGTCTATATAAGGCACTGCCCGTCTTATAAAGCTGTCTGGATTTTTAGAAAAGGCCTTCTGAAGAAGTCATTGTCTGCATTGCCTCTAGAGATTTGCTTGAGGTTCACACAGCAGAAGACTTTCCCTAGTTTGTTGTTGAGTGCCTTCAGAGTCGCAAGATGTGTTTCTTGTATAAGATCACCCAGTTGAGTTTCCATGGCCAAGCAAGAAGTGAAACCCTGATCTCCAGAGTTGTAATTCAGCATTCAAACCATGACACCAGGGGTTCCCAATTTGTGGTCCATGGACCACCAGTGGTTTGCAAGAATGAAAATATGGTCCGCGACCTCACCTTTGCTTTGAAATCATGCGGCAATGAGAGTGACTGGTCTCACAAAACCCTCTTATAATGCTGAGGCAATGGTGATGCTGGAAGGGGAGAAACTGACTACCCACAAAAGATTACTACTTTCACATCAGCTCTAGATTATTAAATATGGTTTTCTGTGGGCAAGCAGATGGCGACTACTGGATGGCATATGTTCTGTGTCAGAAACTAGAGCTGATGTGGTCTGTCCAATGAAATTTTCTGAATCAGAACCCCAAATAACCACACCGAATCTAAAGTTGACCAAAAACTCATTCATAGCCCTTTTGGTATTAATGTTGGAGAGTGGTCCCTGGTCAAGTGGTCCCCGGTCAAAAAAAGGTTGGGAACCTCTGCACTACGCCATACTGGCTCCCAGTTGCTCTTGTAATGCTCCCAAATTGTTGGATTCACTCTCCTTGCAGATATGCACAATTTCCCATTTGTGCTGCCTTTAAGGTAAGCATTATGAGCCATCTTTTCACTTTGGCTTTTAAAATTTCTTTGTTCATTGGAAGTATTTTTTATTTTAAATTATTTCAACCTAGCCTCTTTAGATATATTTTTGGCATATGGGTGGAATAAACATAGAAAAATGACACTAATAACCATAATATTAAATTCATGGACTGAATCAAAACATCTGTATATGCCAGGTCTGTGCTTGTGAAACACCTACAATACCATTTACACATTTGACGTGAAATTTGGAAAGACCTATCTTTATAATCGTCCACATTTTAAAACAGCTGCAGGTAAAATATGAGGGAACCGGTCAATACACAGTTAAGTGGGGGTGGTTTCTTCTCTGGCTTTTGCATAGATCTGTTTTACACTGTGAATGTCTGGTGTGTGTGAATGTGTGTGTGTGTGATGTGTGTATGAGAGAGATGGGGGAGTAAATTATCAGAACAAGAGGAGGTTATCAAATGCTTTTGTTGTCAAATGCTGCTTCTGCCCCCTATTGGTAAATTCCCTCCAACTCAATGTTTTTCTTGCATACATACTATAGTTTTGAAAATTAAAACAAATCCTCATTGCAGTGATCCTAACTCTTTTTGTGGATAGTGTTATTGTGAATGGTATTGCAACAATCACAATTGAGTCACTGCTGGGTTGGTATGCATGTGACCTGTGCATCCAGACCTATGACTGGTCCTGACAGTCCTGATCTTATAGTTAAAACAAATTACATAATCACATGCAGGTTTATAGTGCAAATAGATGGATCCAATATTGGGAATGGAAGAAATATGGTCTGTATATAAGTTGTGAGATCTGTATGGAGGAACCACTCCCAGGCCAGCAACACAACTCTGAAATCAACTTGCAGAGCATTTGGTGCAATGCTTACAGATTTGCCAGGCAATCCATTTCTCCCCACAGTTCCAAGTTGTCATGAGTACACCGTTGCTTTGAAAAGCTAAGCATGAACCCTGGTCTCCCAAAACCCCACACTTAAACCACTAGATGATGCTGCCTTCATCAACAATAACAGCAAAAATAACAACTCTGTGTTCCAATATTATGCCCAAGTAATAAGGTTGTTACATTACTACATAAGGGAGCTAGCAAAGTGACCAATCCAGATCAGACACCCCAATGTAGCTCAGGCCGTGGTAGCTCAGTGGGTTAAACCACTATCTGCAGAAAAACGTGCTGACCCGAAGGTTGGCAGTTCAAAGCCGCGGATTGGGGTGAGCTCCCACTGTCAGACCGAGCTTCTGTCTACCTAGCAGTTTTAAAACATGTAATGTGAGTAGATCAATAGGTATCATCTCGGTGAGAAGGTAAAAGGTGCCCTGCAGCAAAATACAACCAGGGAGGTCTATGGACAACAGGTTCCTAAGCATGGAAAATGGAACAAGAGCACCTCCCTATGGCTAGAGGTGAGCATTGGCTCCAGACAATGGAGATGGAAAGGGAAGCCTTTGCCTTTGTTTGTGTATTGTATGTCATTTGTTCTCTGTATAAAAGACACTGAATGTTTGCCTATATATGTATATACTGTAATCCACCCTGAGTCCCCTCAGGGAGATAGAGAAGAATATAACTAAAGTGTATTATTATTATTATTATTATTATTATTATTATTATTATTGTTATTATCAGTGGCAAAGGGCATCCAGTGTGCATTGATCTCTACCAATGTGAATCAAGCACTCTTGCCAGTGTGTCCCATCACTCATCTTTGCTATTCAATAATAGGGTTTTGCAACATTAGTTGTGTATACAGAAGGTTAAGTTTTTCAGAGAACAATATAGCATCTGGCCAAGAATCTTATAAACATGTTGTTGTTGTTATTGTTATTGTTATTGTTAACAGTTGAATTAAAATATAGCAGAAGCATTTGGATACAGAAGCAAAACTACATCACAGGTTATGACCACGCCAGAGGATACTAGCTGGCTATTTGTGGTTTCAATATTTGTGAGCAAAATATAACATGAATTGACAAGGAGCAATAGAGGAGGGGCGAATCTTTGATTATCTCCCACCTCCTTCTTTTCATACTGGATTCATGATTAAATAAACTCCACATTTCTATAAGCACAATAGAAAGATATGCAAAAGATGCTCAGTTTGCATCCTTTATAGATTTATTTCCATTCCAGATATCAGTCTGAGAAAGCACCTGTGTTTAAAGCACAGTTTCACAAAGAATGCTCCATAGCAATTGAAAATGTTGTTAGCACAGGTGTTGGTTGAATATCTTTGATCTTTAAGGCTCTGCTTTCTTTAAAAAAGCATTGGGAGAGAATGAATGTGTGTCTAAGCCAAAGAGAAAGTATTATTTCTAAAGCAGACAGGAAGAAAAATAGCTTCTTCTTGTATGCCATCGTCTTTCTAAGGAATACGGGCCTCCGAATGACAAGTGAAGGAAAACGCAGTTCCTTATAGCCTGAAATGAAATGACTTGCATTCGGCTAAGCCAGCCCCGCCACTGCTAAGTGTAATACATTATTCATTGAGGTCTGTGATGAGATACTCACATGCACCCTGGTGAATTCACTCCCCAGCATAAATCTGAAATAGATCATTTACTCTAGATTAATATCACGCAGCTTCGTGGGATTTTTTTTCTCTACAGGCTTATATAGAGTATTGCAAAGAAATGCATGAGTTTGCAAAGAGAACGCTGACCACAGAAATGGAATTTGTGTTTCAATGACCTCGGAAGGACTACGGTCTATTAGACAATGGCAGAAAAGTCATCAAAAGAAGTGGGGGCAGACCAGTTACTTTCATCCTGGGCTCAGACACAGAGTTATTAGTTGCTCTTGGGGAGGGACAATTGGGAGTTTAATCTTAGTTTGGTTTTGATAAGGATTTAATCTATCTTTGGGATAGAAAGATCTTCAGATTTACAGATAAATGAATGTTGTTGGAACTGGACCTGAGGAGTACTTAACGGGTTTCAAGCCGTGGTTGGAATTTTATCTGGCACAGCACAGGATGATAGCTCCATGTGGAAAATTATATTATGACTGGCTGCTCAACACCTCCCATATGCAGGTGAAATCCCACCTTATATATATATATGTCCCTTTTTTGCTGCTGCAAGAGTTTTCTTCTTTCCTCCCCCCCCCCCCCCCCCCACCACTCCAGGTTCACTACTTTGTCACTGGAACCCACCCTGCTATTCTGGAGAAGCATCTAGCTATGTACCTATACCCTAGTCTTTATCAACTGGGAGGTTGAGACTCCTGGGAGGTTGTTGCAAGGGGGTGTCAGAGGAGTTGCCAAAGATCATCAGAAAACACAGTATTTTCTGTTGGTCATGGGGGTTCTGTGAGGGAAGTTTGACCCAATTCTATAGTTGGTGGGGTTCAGAATGCTCTTTGATTGTAGGTGAATTATAAATCCCAGTATCTACAACTCCCAAATGTCAAAGTCTGTTTTCCCCAAAGTCCACCAGTGTTCACATTTGGTCATACTGAGTATTCATGCCAAGTTTGGTCCAGATCCATCATTGCTTGAGTCCATAGTGTTCTCTAAATGTAGGTGAACTACAACTCAAGGTCAATGCCCAGCAGACTCTTCCAGTATTTTCTCTTGGTCATGGGAGTTCTGTGTGCAAAGTTTGGTTCAATTCCATCATTGGTGAAGTCCAGAATGCTCTTTGATTGTAGGTTAACTATAAATGCCAACAACTACAACTCCCAAATGACAAAATCAATCCCCCCCCCCCAACCCCACCAGTATTCAAATTTGGGGCGTATTGGGTATTTGTGCCAAATTTGGTCCAGTGAATGAAAATATATCCTGCATATCAGATATTTATATTACGAATCATAACAGTAGCCAAATGACAATTATGAAATAGCAATGAAAATAATGTTATGGCTGTGGGTCACAACATGAGGAACTGTATTAAGGGTCACGGCATTAATAAGGTTGAGAAAAATTGGTATACCCAGATGCAAAATAATTGCATTGCTGCTTAAGTACTGAAAATCTTCAGTGGATGGTGTCATCATTTCATGTCTGGCTACAGGACCATAATTAGACATTTCTACACACACAGAGAGAGAGAGAGAGAGAGAAAGAGAGAGAGTTCTCCACTAGCTATAGAAGGGTGATGATGGGTTGCAATGGCTCAATGGTAAATCCATGGGAGATTAATTTTGGATATTGCACAGGAAGGGAATACCACCCCTTTCCCCCCTGAATAACAGAGAACTGGCATTCAAATTATGTTCTGTGCATTCTTCACTTGGAACTCTGCTCCACTGTAGTCACAACCCGGCAGCAAAATTGTCGTAAACATTAAAAACCTGGGTGCAGCCATTTCAATGCCAGATTGTTGGGGGTTTGAGGGGCGGTTTGTGAGAGAAGTCATTATGAATTACTGTTTGTCACCCACCAAAGTGTCTTCCAGAATCTCTTCAAAAGCTTAACTCTATGCTTACTGCTTTAATTTTTTTGTTGTTGAAGGAACTCAGGTCTGCATTAAGAAAAGCATTCAGCATCGTGGGATTACAAGCGCAACAATTAAAGTAAAGCCTAAAAGCTGTCCCATCAGCTCCAAACTCTTAGCTACTGCAATATAGGAAACTATTTTATACTAAGGTGCCAATTTTTGCATAAGCCTTAAGCCTCACATCAGCAAACAAAGGCTAAAGGAAAAGTCAGCTCACCGCCTGTAACACCAGAGCAAATACAAACATGGGGGGAAGTGGATTGTACATCTGGCAAAGGGCTGTTCAGGCATGGGACCTACGTTTGCTTTTCTCCCAAGGTTTGCCTTCAGCCCTTTCAGGGAGTTAAAAGCTAAATTGGGAGCTTGGCAATCCCTTGGGTCAACTTGCCTCCATATCTTCTCCTTTTCACAATGTCCTGTGAGAAGTTTTGACTCCAAAGACCTCATTAATGTCTCAAAAGGAATAAAACACTCTAGCGCTCAAGATGGATCCAAGGTGATAAACTTAACTCAACAAGAACCTTTAGTAATTTCTTTGCCCCTAAATCCAGGACTTGTCTAGATTTTTTTAAAAGCACAACTAGTGTGATAATATTGCACTGAAATGTTTCATAATCAAATAATGAAAATAAGCTCATAGGCTCAATGTCATAACTTGGTTTTTTAAAAACTAGGAAAAGTAAAGGGAAAGGTTTCCCCTGACATTAAGTCTAGTTGTGTCCAACACTGGGAGGTGGCACTCATCTTCATTTCTATGTAGCAGAGCTGGCGTTGTCCATAGACACCTCGAAGGCATGTGGACAGCATGACTGCATGGAGCACCGTTACCAGAAGGGGTACCTATTGATCTACTCACATTTGCATGTTTTCAAACTGCTAGGTTGGCAGAAGCTGGGTCTAACAGCGGAGGCTCATCCCGCTCCCTGGTTTCGAACCGCCAACCTTTCAGTCAGCAAGTTCAGCAGCTCAGCATTTTAACCTGCTGCGCCACCAGTGGGCGCATAAAAAAAAACTAGGGAAAGGACTTCCTAAAATGCACATTTACAGATACATACACACCATTGCTAGTGGAAACTACATTTGGAACCTTGTTTTAAATGTTTAATTTTAAGAGGAATTCTACAATGTTGAAGGGTTGCCTTAGCCTTAGATTGAAAGAAAGGCTGAGGACTACTTGTGCTTATAAGAGTCTTACAAGTGCATTTCAATAATAATAATAATAATAATAATAATAATAATAATAATACACTTTGTTTATATTCCACCCTATCTCCCTGAGGGGACTCAAGGTGCATTACAGTACACATATATGGCAAACATTCAATGCCATTATACAATTAACAAAGACAGACAGTACATAAACAGTACATAAACAGAGGTAAAGGCTTCCCATCTTTTTCCATCTCTGGCATCCGAAAGCTATGCCCACAGAGCCCATACCACATTAGAACCAGGACTTTCAGAAAGGCCCAGATCGAATGGGGTATCTAAATAATTCAAGACAAAGCACGGTTTAACTGTTTTGTCTCAAATTACTTCACTTTCACCCGAGGCATCATTTGGATGCCTCAGGTCCAGGATATGGGCCCTGTCTGGAAGGGCCCTGACAGTGCCTCACCCAAATTTTGCCAGGAAAGTGAAGTCCCACCACCATTTTTAGTTTCCCGTCCTCCTGGCTCAACCAATTTGTTTTGCTTAGAGAAGGAAGTCTAAGGTGAGCTTCAGGTGACCTGGGCAAATCAAAGTGTAGTTTTCCACAGAAGAAACTCTGTTGACATAGACAAGGAAATGGCCGCACCCACTATTCACCTCGAGTGGGACCTTCGGTGAGTGGAAATACCGAGCTGAGCAACTTCAATGCCTTATATAATCAAACTCCACTTTGTTACCTAACTGGCTACTTAGTAGGATAGGACAGAATTCCTTCTTCCAAAAGGAGTCTCATGTCCTTTAATACAACCACTCTGCACAGCCCTCTTATTCAACAACCAAAAAGGTGGAGGACATAAATTTGTATTATTATCATCAAAGTTTGGGAGCACAATGCTCCATGCTATACTGTAGTAGCACAAGAAAACCTAGGTGTCTCTATTCAGTCACTCTGAATCTGTAAGAACCCAAGTCCTCTGCCACCAATTCCTTTTCCTAGACTTACCTTATGGCAACAACAATGCAGGTCATATGACACAGAAGCATGGCAGTACAGATTTCATAACTTCTCATATAAGTGTTACAGAAGCATTGTGTATCAAAATGGCACCCTTTGGGTCCCTGGTAATCAGAATATTATTCCATGAGTCTTTGAAGACATAAGACTGGAATTCTTTGATTATACATACTGTTGAAAAGAAGTATACAGTACCTCCTTTTACAATGACTCTCACAATTACATCTTGGAAGGTGCTACAACCAACCGTTGGCTACTGGAGGCCAATTCACATCCAGCAGAAGATTTTCACCTAAACTTGCATCAAATATGACCTGTAGCTATGTTTCCCCCACATTGCTGAAGCAACTAAGAAGTAAGGCTAGATGGAAAGAGGAAAAGAGGATGGTGACAAGACCACAGAGCACAGATAGTGAAGTGAAACAAGACTGGATACTGAGCCTCCATTACAAATTCATTGACATGACTATTTCTCATTGCTTGATTTCATCCTTAAGTAACAGGAAAGCCCCAGTAAGTTATCCCCAAATAAGCATAGGAATGCATTTTTGGAAATGAATTCAGACTAACTTATTGACGCATAGGTCTAAAGTAGAGATGGGTATAATGTCACCTGAAGGTAGCAAGGGGTCCCTCAAACCCACTTTTGCAGTTCCCCAAGTCCCCCAGTGACTTTCCAAAGCCCATTGTCACTACCTCCCACCAAACTTTAAATATCTCTGTAATTTTAAAGAAATGTGTCCCTTGCAGTCTTGAAAAAAAACTCACAAAATGGGAAAATATACATCCATACCACCCTCAACAAACACCCAGTGACTACTCCCAATCACGGAGTGAGGGTCCCAACCACTGGCATGGTTAACATGATGACAGTGACTTCTCAATCTATTGCAGCCTTTTTCTGCCTTCACAGACATTGTAATATGTATCATGTTGTCTTCCGCCTGATCTGCCACTGAATTTGCAAACTACCCCCTAAGTCAGCCCAAATACTTCTGTTTTCCTCTGTGGTCTTTCTCAATATAGTGATTAGAAATTTTGTGAGGGAATTCAGAAGAAAATGAAGCATTTGGGAGTATCTTACTTACTTACTTACTTACTTAGGCGAGCCCTCGTTGTCCGAGTATGATGGCCTTCCAAGTGTAGTGTCTTTGGATTGTGCTTGGCCTGGAACCTCCCTTGAATCTCCTCCTGGAAGTACCTGACTCCAATGGTTATGCCCACAGATTCACTGGAACACACAAGCCCCCTCACCACAACAAGATGACAATCCATCGAGGGGACAGGAAAAGAGATTTAAAGATGGGCTTACAGCTAACCTTAAAAACTGTGACATAGGCAAGAGAACTGAGAAGCCCTGGCCCTTGAGCACTCTCACTCGAGGTCAATTGTTACCTAGAGTGCTGCAGAATTCGAAGAGGCACAAATGGAGGGTGAAAGGGAGAAATTTGGCAAGAGGAAGGCGAGTCAAGCCAACCCTGATCGGGACTGCCTTCCACCTGGAAACCGATGTTCTCACTGTGGAAGAGCATGCGGATCAAGAATAGGGCTCCACAGTCACCTACGTATCCACTGCCAAGACACTACACTTGGAAGGCCATCATATTCAGACAACGAGGGCTCGCCTAAGTAAGTAAATAAGTAAGTAAGTAAAATACCCCCAAATGCTTCATTTACTTCTGAATTCCCTCACAAAATTTCTAATCACTATATTGAGAAGGACCACAGAGGAAAACTGAAGTATTTGGGCTTACTTAGGGGGTAGTTTGCAATTCACAGGAGCCTTGGGACTTGTTCTGGTTTAGAGTGATGGTACATCCTATACAGAGTTTAGAAACATTACTTTTTGGAGTGGAACTCTCAGTGTGCAATGGTCAGCCTCTTTTTCAAATCCAAACCCTTGACTGACCTGCAATTGATGGTTTTGAACTATACTGGTTGCCTCGTCTTCCAAGACAAGATAAAGAATGAATCTCTATACTTTATACGGGGTTTGCTACAGCGTCTTTTAAATTCTCTTTGATAAAGTTACTGCTCCTGAAATTATTTCAAACGCAGAAGGTAATATGGGAAAAGTTTACAAGATCACACCTTGACTATTTCACAACAGACTAACGTTCCCTATTAATTGCGTCAATCCATCTCTAATATGTCTATTGCAACAAGGCATTTAAACAACAGTAAAGAAACCACAGCACAAATACCAAAGCCAATCCAAATGAAAAGCCACCCACCCGAAATGCAAAGCCAGACCACATCAAAGCCTCGTGACAAGCCAAATAACATCAGCCATCAGGATAAACTGGGATTTCATCAATATTTATGCAACTGCACCATTCTAATTCCCACATACGTAAATCCATTTATGAACACGTAAGTCCCCAAAAGGATTCTGGTCATAATATGTTTAAAATTTATTTTTCATTGTAACAGTGGCATTTGTAATTCATGGTATGGTGGGACCATGCCAGGAATCGCAAAACTACGGATAACAAAAAAATGTTATGTGACTAGTTCTATTCACCTGCTTCCTAGTGATGCATTGAAGAGGTACATGATTTCATTTAATCCAGTGTATGTTGTACTCCAGAGCAGGAACACCTCTAACCTTAAACACCACACCAGCTTGATAAAATCAGCCAGCAGTTCATTGAAGAATATATGTAGGCCAAGCAGTAAAAATGGTAAAAACAGTATAGTCCCAAGATAAAGAGTGGTCCATGAACTTCAAGGCACAAGGTAAAACACAAGATTCAAAGGTACAAAATCCATAGAACAAGGCAACATAAAAACCCAATACACAGATCAAGAGCCTGGCAAAACTTGGTACATGAAACAAGGAACACTTGGAAACAAGACCGTCATGAAATTCCAACCAGAGGCGGCCCTAGGTAATTTTCAATGGTAAGCAAACAGTATTTTGGCGCCCCCCCCCCCCCCCAAAACCAATCACTATCTATCTATCTATCTATCTATCTATCTATCTATCTATCTATGGGGGCATGGACAAATTTTGGCCCTCCAGGTATTTAGGACTTCCTACTGGCTGTTTGGAATTGTGGGAATTGAAGTCCAAAACACATGGAGGGCTGAAGTTGGCCCATGCCAGCCATACACACACACACACACACACACACTAGTCATCCCCTGCCACGCGTTGCTGTGATCCAGTCTAGTGATCTTGAAAAGAAAGTAATAAGAAAGTTGGTTTCTAATATATGTAATTTCTTAATGCTTGTGGGTAAATAGTATTTCTTGTTGTTTCTTTGTCAGTGTTGATGTAGTTCCAACACAAAATACTGAAGGGATTTGGGGAAAATAGACTCTGATACTGGAGGGGTTTTGGGGAAACATGTACAATAATTTAGATTTGCAGTACCTTCAGTCACTTCCGTTCATGAAGAAACCTCCTTGCCGCCCTGAGAGGGGTGATGGCACAGCTGCCTGGAGAGGCACTTGCAATGCTGCCCCTCTTCACACAGGAGAAGAGGCCCTGTGCTCCATCGGCTCCTGGGTATGCGCTTTGCATTCTCTTCCCCCACACGCTTTGCAACTCCGGGAGAGGGACACGCGCCGGCATTACCAGGCGCACGGAAAAAGAGCCCTCATGCAGGGAGCATGCTCTCCCTCCATCCTTCCCTCACAAGTGCGCACGTTGTCCTCCTCTCCTCCTCCTCCTTGCAGGCCAAGGAAGACAACAACGCCAGTGTGCATCCTTCTCCCAGCGTTAGGAAGTGCATGGAGAAGGAGGGCGATGCAGGGCGCACATTTCCTAATGCCAAGAGAGGGATGCGCAGCGGCATTGCCGGGCACGTGGGAAAAGAGGCCTCGTGCATGCCTCTTTTGTGTTTCATCTTGGGTGCTATCTTTGAAATGTGTCATTGTGTATGTAAACAGCTATCCCATAATCCCAAACATTTTATTTATTTATTTACAGTATTTGTATACCGCTTTTCTCACCCTCAGGAGGACTCAAAGTGATTTACACACTTCTAGTTCAAAGCACTTTGGATCAGGGATACTCAACCTGTATTACATTACAAAGTGCTAGACCGGCTGTTAGGTATTGTGGGAGTTGAAGTCCGAAACACCTGGAGGGCTGAAGTTTGCTCTTGCATGTGCTTGACCCAGAAGCAGATGAAGAGCCCTCCTTCCATCCAACTGCCACTGCTTTGGCCTTGGAGAAACAGGTGGCATGTGAAGCCATGGAGCCCTTCCAGACAGGCCCTATGCCGCATTATCACAGGGTGTTTACACCCTACACCACTGGAAAAATTATACTGCCTAGCCGGTATTGCGCCACCTGACATCCGCCGGGAAGTGGCAGCCAATAGTGAAAGGACCAAGGCAGAGACATCTCCAGCTCATCCCCTGTTTGGGTATCAGCCAGCACGTCAATGACTTAAATCTAGAAATAGTTTTCTAAGATCTACAGAGACACTCGCTGGAACACTTCAGCAAGCGAGAGTCCAAAAGTGGCAGCCTCAAACCCAGCACCTCAGCCCATGGCTGATACCAGATGAGAGACTCCCCCCTGGGCACACAGAGGACTGGGCGACTTGGAAGGCGCTGAACAGACTGCGCTCGGGCACCACGAGATGCAGAGCCAACCTTCAGAAATGGGGCCACAAAGTGGAATCCTCGACGTGCGAGTGTGGAGAGGAGCAAACCACTGACCACCTGCTGCAATGAACCCTGAGCCCTGCCACATGCACAAGGGAGGACCTTCTTGCGGCAACACCAGAAGCACTCCAAGTGGCCAGATACTGATCAAAGGACATTTAATCAACTACCATACTCACAAATTTTGTAATCTGCTTGTTTTGCTTTGTTCTGTTAGAAATGTAACATAATTTGACTGGTTGTTCTGACATGACAAATAAATAAATAAATCCCAGGTTTTCAGCTTTAAACTGGATCATATGAGTCCACTCTGCCAGATAATCCAGGATAAACAGAAAACCTGCAATCACATCCTGGGATATAGGGCCTGTCTGGACAGGCCCTTCATCCCTTCCCACACTGGCATCCCTTTGCCTTTGTGTCATGTTTTAATTAAATTATACACCTAAGGGCAGGGGAGCATTTTGTTGTTGCTTTACTCGTACAGTGACAGTGTTACACAGTTGGTGTTCTGCAACCACTGCTTCAACCATCCATGGTTTGAAAACATTTTTTTTTAAAAAAAATCCCAAAGCAGTCTTTGATTTTGCCACTTTGTACTGTGGAAATATAAATATAGAGCTCCATAGTGTCTCGTCCACCAGCAGTTGGGATTGAGCCCTGGAACTGATGGAAGGATAAGTGGAAGGACAAGAGTTAGCAACCCAAAAGACACTGCTGCAAAATATAATTGCTAAAATATCAAAGTCAAAATATT
Organism: Anolis sagrei; assembly: GCF_037176765.1. Taxonomy (NCBI): domain Eukaryota; kingdom Metazoa; phylum Chordata; class Lepidosauria; order Squamata; family Anolidae; genus Anolis; species Anolis sagrei. The sequence continues at coordinate 119,550,209 of NC_090026.1, read as the reverse complement.
ATCCAAATTTAAACTATTCGGCCAGCAATGGAAAGGAATCACACAGGATCATATTTTTGCAGTCCATTAAGTGTGTTGATGACAAATCAGATAAAGGAATACTGGGGAAATTAATATAAAGCAGTGTGTATAAAGGGACATTACATTTGGTAATCTAATGCAGGCTTTAAAAGGTTTTAAAGATCAAGTCAGGGTCTGCTGCAGTTTTTAGTTTTGGATATGTTTTTTATGGATTTTAACTGAATTTTTAAAATACCAATGATATTTAATTCCATTTTAATGTTTGCATATTTGTGGATTTTAAACTGTACTGAAATGTTTTTAATCTAAGCCAACTTGAGTCTTCTTGGGGAGAGAAAAAGCAGGGTATAAATAAACATAATAATGTGTTGTGGAAGGCTTTCATGGCCAGAATCACTGAGTTGCTGTGAGTTTTCTGGGCTGTATGGCCATGTTCCAGAAGCATTCTCTCCTGACATTTTCCCCACATCTATGGCAGGCAACCTCAGAGGAACAAAATCTGGCTACCAGTACCCTCTAAAATAACCCTCTAAAATCAGAACAATAAATAAAGAGCAACACTAAAAAAGGGGGGGAATTCCTGACATGAAGCAATCAGGGCCAGTTAACCGCTCCCAACAAAGGATTCCTGGGCAGCAACTAGCTCGGCTTCGAAGCTGCAAGGCCATTAAATACTCATCAAGATGACCAATTGCAACATTCACACTTACCTCAAGCAGACATGAGTTCTTTTTCCCACCCTGGACATTCCACAGATATACAAACCCCACTTGCCTAGTTACAAACAGACCTCACAGCCTCTTGAGGATGCCTGCCATAGATGTGGGTGAAACATCAGGTGAGAATGCTTCACCAAGCACCAAAGAGCATTCTGAACTCCACCAATAATAGAACTGAACCAAACTTGGCATACAGGACTTTCATGACTAACAGAAAATACTGGAGAGGGGGTTGGGAAAAATAGACCCTGACATTTGGGAATTGCAGTTTACCAAGCACCAAAGAACATTCTGAGCTCCACCAACAATAGAATTGAACCAAGCTTGGCATATAGGACTTCCATTACCAAATACTGTATATTCCGGCATATAAGACGACTGGGCGTATAAGACGACCCCCAATTTTTCCAGTTAAAATACAGAGTTTGGGATATACTCGCCGTATAAGACCACCCCTCTTCGAATGCACACTAAATAATTTTTTTAAAAAAAAATCAGATTTGAATTCAAGATGGTAATTTTAATTCAAATGCTTATGACATGCAGGTTCCCATGAGAGGGACATTGCACCTTACATTGTACATTACAGTTGCGCTTTCTCCCTTGAATTTCATTTATACTCTGGGTCCTTTACATCATGCTGGCAATAAGTTAAAATAAACTGTTGCATGAAATAATTCTCATTTAAAGCAATTAAAAAACCAGCCAAGGTAAAGTGTCATATCAGTTCCCTTTTGCCTTTTCTCAGGCTTATCCTATTGACATAGCCTAAAACAGCATTGGCCTTTTTAGCTGCAGCATCACACTACTGGCTCATGGTCGACAAAGATTCCTTTCACAGAATGCTAAAGTTGGGAGGGACCTCTAAAGGCCATTTAGTTCAACCCCCTTCATTCTGCCTTCTTGCAGGGAAAGCACAATCAAAGCACTCCCGACAAATGGCTATGTAGTCTTATTAATATTAATAATGGTGTTGGAAGGGAGCTCTAAAGGCCATCTAGTCCAACCCCCTTCATTCTGCCTTCATACAGGGAAAGCACAATCAAAGCAGCCCTGACAGATGGCCACCCAGCCTCAATAACAGCAACAATAACATTAATACTAATAAAAAGCTGGAAGATATCCTTTAGGCCATTTAGTCCAACCCCCTTCTGCTTTCATGCAGCAGAAGCACAATCAAAGCACCCCTGACGGACAGACTGCCATTCTCAATAATAATATAAACAATTATAAGATTCATGCTAGTAAAAGGTTGGAAGAGACCCCAAGGGCCATCTAGTCCAACCCCCTTCTGTCTTCATGCAGCAGAAGCACAATCAAAGCACCCCTGACAGACAGACTGCCATTCTCAATAATAATATAAACAATTATAAGATTCATGCTAATAAAGGGTTGGAAGAGACCCCAAGGGCCATCTAGTCCAACCCCCTTCTGTCTTCATGCAGCAGAAGCACAATCAAAGCACCCCTGACAGACAGACTGCCATTCTCAATAATAATATAAACAATTATAAGATTCATGCTAATAAAGGGTTGGAAGAGACCCCAAGGGCCATCTAGTCCAACCCCCTTCTGTCTTTCCCTGCTCCCCCCTTGCCTTCCTTGGCGGCGGCAGAGGAGAAGGGAGCCCCGGTGGCAGGGTTTTCCATGGCCTTGCTCTCCTCCTCCCTGGGCCCCCGCACGGCCGCGGGGGCAGTGGTGCAAGGAGGCAGAAAAGCCATGCATGGGGTGAAAGAGGGAAAGGTGCGCACGTCTCCCCCTTCTCTCTCATCCTGTGCACACCTTTCTTGGCGACGGTGGTGGTAAAGGCGCGCACAAGGCGAGAGAGGAGGGAAAGGTGCGCACCTTTCCCTCCTGCCTCGCGCGCCTTTCCTGCCTCCACCACAGGAAGGCATCTGCGGGGCGACGTCGGAGAAGGGAAAGATGCACCCTGCGGAGGCCTGCACTGTCTTCCGCAGCTGGTGCACACCTTTCCCTCCTCTCTCGTCCTGTGTGCGCCTGCCGAGGAAGGCATCTGCGGGGCGAGGACGGAGGAGGGAGACCTGCGCTGGTGAGCGCGCTCACCCCTGCTGCTTCCGGAGAGGCTTCATCATGTCTACAGGCTCCTGCAGCAGCGCGGTGTGGGCCAGATGCTCCATTGGCCTCAATTAGGTCCAGGAAGGAGAGAGGCAGCGTGAGGAAGGCAGCCCTCCGGCCTCCTTCCTCATGCTGCCTCTTTCCGCACTGGGCCCAGCTGGGGCCCAACGGAGCGTCTGGCCCACACCGTGCTGCTGCAGGAGCCTGTAGACATGATGAAGCCTCTCCGGAAGCAGCAGGGGTGAGCGCGCTCACCAGCGCAGGTCTCCCTCCTCCGTCCTCGCCCCGCAGATGCCTTCCTCGGCAGGCGCACACAGGACGAGAGAGGAGGGAAAGGTGTGCACCTTTCCCTCCTCTCTCGTCCCATGTACGCCTCCACTGCCGAGGAAGGCATCTGCGGGGCGAGGACGGAGGAGGGAAAGGTGCCAGACGCTCCGTTGGGCCCCAGCTAGGCCCAGTGAGGAAAGAGGCAGCGTGAGGAAGGAGGTCGGAGGGCAGGCCGCTGCGAGCGGATGCTCTATTAGAAGGCTGTTGAGGGCGCATGGGGCCTGCAGGAGGAGGCGTGGCCTAAGGGCAGAACAGCGCCCCCTGGCAAAAAAAGTATTCCGCCACCGCTTACTTCGAGTAATGGACGGGCCGCCCCAGATTCCAACGTTGATGAGACTGAGGCAGTTCTTTCCCTTGTATCAATATAAAGCTTTTCCTGACCCCAGAACTGAAAGGAACACATTTCTCTTGTCCTTACAACCAGATAAGTGTTTCTTATCTCTCTTTTCCTGCAGACAAATTTACTTTTGTTGCAACCAAAAACTTTGTCTCTGTTTACAAAAGTCTTGCTTTGTATCTTCTGCCCCTGCCAAATCATCCATCAGAAGACAGTTTCTCAGAGAAAGACTGTTGAGGGCCTCTCCCAAGAATGTGACCTTGTGAGTCTTCATGAGACACCTTGGGCCTCTTGTCTGGGCTTAACTCAGGCCCAAAAAAACCCTTCATCCCCATTCCCATCATGAACATCAGATACAATCATAGGCTGTACAACAGTGTACTGCAATGTTTCACAGATGAAAACGCCTGTGATCAAGCAGTGTCAGAATGTGATTAAGATGACAAATGATGAAAAGCAGACAATCACAGCGAGATTGCAAAAGTTTGCTTTTGCCCAGGCTGATTGCGAAGTGCAAGATTCTATCAACTCTTCTTCTCTCCCACCACCCCATCCAACTTAACTGAGTACAAATTACTTTTGCATTTTGAACTCGGTTTTTATCCACTAAAATAAATTGAAGAGTGGAAAAAGTGGAAGGAGGAGGTAGAGATGGAAATATTTTAATAGCTGCTGAAAAGTGGGTCAGAGGATTAACCAGGTTTGTACTGTCAAATCAGGATCATTGGAGGGCATGCTTTTTTCTTTCTCCTCCACTTCTTTCTCCATCTTCCCCAAGGCACCTAAAGTAAATACAATATGTAGCACCTGCAAAACCTTTCTTCAATCTGAAGATGGAATGACCTTGAAAGGTTCCCCATTCTTCAGAGTGTGAAGGTCGAAACAGGGGAACTGGAAAAAAAGTCCAAGGAATGGCTCAACCCTTTCTCAATCCAGGAAATGGGATTTCTCACATTGACTCATAGTTTGAAATATGGGGATATGCTGATAATCTTTGTTGTTTGCCATCAAGTCAATTTCAACTTATGGTGACCTTATGAATGACAGATCTTGTAGTCATCGACTGCCTGCTCAGGACTTACAAAATTAGAGTTGTGGCTTCCTTGATTGAATCAATCTATGGCAGTGTTCCTCTTTTCCTATTGCCTTCAACTTGATCTGGCATTATCTTTTCCAATGAATCACATTTTCTCATGATATATCAACAACCTGAACTCAGTCATCTCACCTTTTAGTGAGCTGTTAGTATTGGTTTGCTCACTGACTTTTTATTTGTCCTTTTCAAGCATGGTATCCAAAGAAATCTCCTCCAGCACCACATTTCAAATGAGTTGATTATCTTCCTGTCTTCATTCTTCACTCTCCTGTTTTCAACCTCATACACAGAAACTAGAAATACTTTGGCACTGATTATTCTGATTTGTTACTTAATACTGTTTCTTACACTTGAGAATTGTATCTAGTTCCTTCCTAGTTGTTCTTTCAAGTCTTAGACTTCTGATTTCCTGACCACAGTCTCCCTTTTGATTAATGCAGTGTTTCTCAACCTGGGGGGTTGGGACCCCGGGGGGGGGGGGAGTCGCAAGTGGGTGTCAGAGGAGTTGCCAAAGACCATCAGAAAACACAGTATTTTCTGTTGGTCATGGAGGTTCTGTGTGGGAAGTTTGGCCCAATTCTATCATTGGTGGGGTTCAGAATGTGACCTATAAATACCAGTAACTACAATTCCCAAATCTCAAGGTCTATTTTTCCCCCAGCTCCACCAGTGTTCACATTTGAGTATTCACGCCAAGTTTGGTCCAGATCCATAATTGTTAGAGTCTACAGTGGATGTAGGTAAACCACAACTCCAAAACTCAAAGTCAATGTCCACCAAACCATTCCAGTATTTTCTGTTACTCAAGGGAGTTCTGTGTGCCAAGTTTGGTTCAATTCCATTGTTGTTGGAGTTCAGAATGCTCTTTGATTGTAGGTGAACTATAAGTCCCAGCAACTACAACTCCCAAATGACAAAATCAATAACATCCCCCCAACCCAAACAGTATTCAAATTTGGGTGTATTTGGCATTTGTCCCAAATTTGGTCCAGTGAATGAAAATACATTCTAGATATCGGATATTTACATTATGATTCATAATAGTAGCAAAATTACAGTTATGAAGTAGAAAAGAAAATAATTTTATGGTTGGCAGTCACCACAACATGAGGAACTGTATTAAGGGGTCACAGCATTAGGAAGGTTGAGAAATACTAGATTAATGACTGAGCCAAGGTGTAGATTTTTTTAACATTTTCAATGTCTTCATGCCCACTTTAAAGTTATGTAAGGTCTCATTATTGTTGTTTTCTTAATATTTAGCTAAACAAACTTGGGAATTGACAGCTAACTCTGGAAAACCTATATTCATTGGGCTGAAAAACAAGAGCTGAACCTTTGTTCTGACTTCCAGTTGCTATGGACGGTGCTGCATGTATTTTTCCTTAATGGTTATTTTTACACCAATAAACAGTTAAAAGTTAATATACTTGCCTAGAACAGGTAAGTAATTAAAATTATTAACTATAGTCAAACCCATACAGCAGCGTGTTGCCGACTACAAAAAAAAAGGTCCTGGACAAGTCCGGACTTGCAGCATTTTATTAATTTTTTTCAAGAAATGAAATAAGTGGAGTGTCTGATGAAATATGCAGGGAGGTTAAAGGTGCCACAGCTGACAGAAATGTGTGTGAGTGTCAGCCAAAGATTTCTTTATTAGATTTTAAATATTATTCTAAAAGCAGAAGCAATAATTGAAACTCACTCTAAGCATATGCAGTTTCAGCTACAATTTCATATCTCACCACGCTAGAACAGTGGATGTAGTTTTTAATGAGACGTACCTCATTATCACGGGGTGTCTGCACCCTACACTACTGGAGAAATTACACTGTTTAGCCGATATTACACCACCTAAAATCTGCCGGGAAGTAGCAACCAATAGTGAAAGGACCAAGGCAGTGACATCTCCAGCCCATCCTCTGTTCAGATATCAGCCAGCATGCCAACAACTTAAATCAAGAAATAGTTTTCTAAGATCTACAGAGACACTTGCTGGAACACCTCAGCAAGCGAGAGTCCAAAAGTGGCAGGTTAGAACCCAGAACCTCAATCAATGGCTGATACCAAATGACAGACTCCCTCCTGGGCACACAGAAAACTGGGTGAACTGGAAATCGCTGAACAAATTGCGCTCTGGCACCACGATATACAGTGCAAATCTTAAGAAATGGGGCTACAAGTGTGCGAGTGTGGAGAAGAGCAAACCACAGACCACCTATTACAATGCAGTCTGAGCCCTGCCACATACACAATGGGAGGCCTTCTTATAGCAACACCAAAGGCATTCCAAATGGCCAGCTTCTGGTCAAAGGACATTTAATAGAATGCCAAGTTTTCAAACTTTGTTTTTTGTTTGTTTGTTTGTTGTATAAAACACAATACAACTGTTTGGTTCGCTCCTGATACGATAAATAAAATAGCTACAATTTTACTTATAGAGTGTCCTTCATCTATTTAACTTCTCCAAGGCCGAATAAAAATTGACATTTTTAACTACAGTAGAGTCTTGCTTATCCAACATAAACGGATCAGCAGAACAATGGATAAGCAAAAATGTTGGATAATAAGGAAGGATTAAGGAAAAGCCTATTAAATGTCAAATTACATTATGATTTTACAAATTAAGCACCAAAATATCATTTTTTACAACAAATCGACAGAAAAAGCAGTTTAATACATGATAACGTTATGTGATAATTACTGTATTTACGAATTTAGAACCAAACCCTCGCAATGTATTGAAACAGCTGTGGATCCAGGCGGGAGGCAGACTGCGTTGGATAATAAGAATGTTGGATGAGTGAAGGTTGGATAAGCAAGACTCTACTGTATTGTATAAAGACACTTCTTCCTAACCTGAAGCAAAATGAGAGCTTGGAAATATTACTTCAAGTTGCATAATTCTTGTAATTTGATACCACTTATGGCTTCATAGTACAAAGTCCAGGAATTTGCAGTTTTGTGAGGCACTTTGCCACAAAGCTCTCAAGCTGAAATTCATGACATTCTGTGTAACTCTCCAAACTACAAATCCCAGGATACCATTGAATGTAGTCATTGCCGTTAAAGTGATTTCATACTGCTATATGCATTAATCAAATCCAGAAAGAACTATTATTCCCAATATAAAAAAAACACAATATTGTAGCTGCCAATAGTTAATCAAGCTACAGAATCTATCAGGGGAAAATGGGGAGTGGAATTTCATTCCTATGAATATGGTTGAATACATCAAGTTTGGAATCCAGAGCTTTTGTGTGTGTGTGTCAGGAGTGACTGTGGTTGAGAAACTGCAAGTCACTTCTGGTGTGAGAGAATCGGCCATCTGCAAGGACGTTGGCCAGGGGACGCCCAGATATTTTACCATCCTGTGGGAGGCTTCTCTCATGTCCCCACATGAGAAGCTGGAACTGACAGATGGGAGCTCACCCCATATGTATTTTGGAAAGTTACGCAAAAAATGAGCCAGCCGGATTTCTTTTCTAACCACAGATGGGTATAGTTACATTCAGTGGGCCCTTGCTGTCTGCTGGGGTTTGCTCGAGGACCCCCTTAGATGCTTAGATACTGAAATTCATGGATGTCCAAGTCCCATTATATACAATAGCATAGTATATAAAACCACAACATCAAGCTTTATTTTGAGGGAGATTTTTGCCATTTTCAAGCTACAGAGGTCCCACTGTATTATAAATTCTTTAGACCCAGAGCTATTACAATTTCAGTATCTTATGGTACAGCATGCAAGTGTCATAAATGAAGAGAAAGACTATCCACCATCATGCTATGAGAGAGAAAACACATCTGCTGTTCTAACCTACATGGATGAAATAACCTTACTTAGAAGAACCCCCATTGATTTCTTTAAAGTATAAATATTTCCCCATAAAGACCAGCTTAGGTTTCATCTGCAACTTCTGGTTTGGGTGTGAAAAAGTCTAACTGTGTCATGCCAATCCATTGATAACAGTTCAAATGAGAATAATTTTAAAAATCATGATAGAATTTCCTCCAGGCTTGGGAATATGCTTCCACATGAACTGTGCTAGCCATGTCAGTACATGTCCATGTACTTAGCTTCACCTTTTATTTTGAATCATGGATATAGCGTGCATACATGTTTACTTGAATTGCATTATACAATGGACAATAATATTTGCTTTAGGAGAGCCAGATCCAACAGCTGACTACAAGGGCGGGAGATGTCCTCCACCTGTTCAAAGCCAGCCAACATCCCTGCAATGACTAAACACCACAAGGCTCCTAATCTTTGTCTCATTCATTATGCTACTTTGACACAAAATTAAGATCCCAAATGCCACGATGTACACTTTCCAAACATGTGTCCTCACTTTCTACTTCAATATCCCATACAGACGGGAAATATTACCTTTTTTCTTTTCATTTCCAGGAGCATCCAAACACTGGTCAGGCTGGACGCAGGTTCTAAGATTTATGGTCCAGACAAGTAACCTTCCCAAGGTTTAAACCCATGTACTATGTTTTTATTTAAATTGTTAATTATCTATCTGATAAAGGATTCCATAATCTCATCACTCTGTACTTCCCTCATACTGATTAGATTTTCGCTTTTTGCTCATATAACATTCTGTATATAGTTCAGTTTACTCAAGCCTACCATAAATATTTTAGAGGCAGCCACACACCATATATGAGGTGGATTGGAGTCTTAGTAGAGGCTATGGGTGACATTAAATGTTGTGTGGACAGATATCCAATTTGCACCATGGGGCATCTTGTTCCCCTTGCACCATAAGCATCGTTCTCATATTTACTTTGAATACACAGGAGTGAAGAAGAGTCACTTCTGATAGCTATATCCATGTCATTGATATACATGGTTGGATACACTAGGATCTACTTTGGTGGCAACCCAACATCCCTACATCTTAGTGTAAATATCCGCATGTAGATAAATGCTGCACAATCATGTATTCTGCCCCCATACAGAATAGCAACACTGCACAATACATGTCAACATTGCTGCATGCCTTTTGACATATAGCTTCCCTAAGGAGAATGTGCTACTTGCCCATGGTCACCCAGTAGGTTTCCATGGTTGAGCAGAGAGACAAAACCTGGTCTCCAATGCTCAAACCACTACAACACATTGGCTCATATCAATGACTAGGTGCCATTGTACAATGCAAAATCTGTTAAACATAGAAGGATATTGACGGGGGGAGGGGGGTGCCAAAAATACTCCTTAAATCCAAATCCAACAAACAGGAGTCCCCTTCCAGTGGAGCGGGTGAGGAAGGACACCACAAAAGTTGGATCTTTGAACTGCAAAAGCTATTTATTGTGTGGCCAAAGCAAGATGGCAAAAACTCATATACAATGCAATCAAAAAGGTTTTGCCGCACCTAGAGGTTGTTTACATCCCCATTTCTCACTTTCTCAGAAAGTTAAAGACACAGTTTCATTGGTGTTCAAAATCAATCATCTCATTGGCCTTAGCTGGCTAATATGAATTCTCATTGGCTCTTCTACCAGTCTACCAGAAGCATCTAACAATGGTGTCATTCATGTGTCTCTGACCCTGAGCTACGGAACTGTAGGCTGTCTTATCTGGTTGCATGTTGCTTTTCTACATGCCTGTGAGAAATTAGGGAGCAAGAGAGTGTGCATTACTAAATTACAGTTTGTATCTCTGAGGACACAGAGAGCAACAGATAACAATCACTTTCCCTGCAGCAGCTTTCTTTAAGCATCAGCAGTTTCTAGCAAGCAAGGCCTCTCTACAAACTGGACACGTGGGACTTGCAGTCATTAGAAAATCACATTTAAAATCACATCCCTCTCAATATAACACTGATCGTCCTTGCTTGCCCCTGTACTTGTCCCCATGTAAGCTGCCCCAAGTCCCTTTGGGGAGATGTTGGTGAGAGACAAAAATAAAGTTGTTGTTGTCATTGTTAACTTCCAGGAAGGAAGAAACAGATCCAACCCTCAGCAAAGCACCTCCTCACCAAAGGCTGATGTCATCATGAGCCAGACTTCCTCCCTCTTCACTTTGAGTGCCATCTTACATGATGCTAGTCTTCCTTGTTCCTTCTCGGCCCAAGTGATAGACAAGATGACCTGCAAAGAACAACAAGAAGAGGAATGGGCAGATGGCCAATAGTTCCTTTTCTAAACATAAAGACACTGTTAGTCCCAAGTAGAGGAGACTCACTGAATAAATGGAACTTGCACAACTGCTTTATTTACCCAGTTTCCATTGAGTTGATGGATCTGCTCTAGATGGGATTAGCCACTGGATTAAGGCCATTCTGATCAGAGTTTAGATTTTTTTCAGAGATTAAAGATATGACCCAACACTTCAAACCTTTTGAACTATTCTTGCACTTGGGACAATCATGAGACATGTAGCTGTGTCCAGACTTTGGGTGTATTCAGGGGCTAAAATACCATTTCTGGTACGAGGATTTCCCTCCTGCAGCTCAGATGGACCAGAATGATGATGGATCATATTTCTTTCTCATTTTGTACTAAATGGCCACACGGTCAATTTCCTTACTCAGCTGAAAAAAATCAGTGCTGTCAATCACTGCAAAGAGAACCTAATAAAAACAAATAAAAGATGCACGTACCTGCACACCATTATAACGCCATTAGCATAAGAGACGGAGAACTCCTTAAAAGAAAAACTTTACTTTGAAGTGCGCAGAAATTTTATTATTATTGGTCTTTTAATAATAAGTAAATGTAATGTGCTTACAGACAAGAAAATTGAGGGTTTCGTGCTATTTAAAACACCCTACTAGCTATTTTTGTATTTTAATTAATAATGTCTCCAGAGTAGTCACAGAAAATGGAGGTTATATTAGACTGGAATGCTATTGAACAAAATGCTAGGTTCCCAAATCTGCTTTAAAGAGTCCAGAAGGATTGAAGAAACAAAGGCAGTAACTTTGAAAAGAGGTTTTCCTAAATCCACTGAAAATGGCAGGTCTTGTAACTGGGACCATAATTTTTTCTGGACATATATCACTGAAGGAGAAGAACAGTGGTTAGCCAAGGACTATTCCTGGGGGCATCATGAACAAATTCCATTTTTCCCCCAAATGCCTTCTATGTTAGTGGGGAACATTTTGTCATTTTTGGCGGGGGGGAATTCCCCAAACCATTTATGCCCATTGGGAATCTTGTTTATAAAATCAGGAAATGAAAGAGTTGTTGTTATTTGTTCTGTAATAACTCATTCACAAGAAGCGACTAAAGATCAAAGACTGTGTCACATGACAGGTTTGGCTGGCTTAGTTCCATATTTGACCTTTATTTATTTATTTAATTGTTGGTTTTGTTGGTTTTGTTTATTCATTCAGTCACTTCCAACTCTTTGTAACCTTATGGACCAGCCCACGCCAGAGCCCCCTGTCGGTCATCACCACCCCAGCTCTTTCAAGGTCAAGCCAGTCACTTCAAAGATACCATCCATTCATCCATCTTGCCCTTGGTTGGCCCCTATTCTCTTTTCCTTCAATTTTCCCCAGCATCATTGTCTTCTCCAAGCTTTCCTCTCCTCTCATTATGTGGCCAAAGTTTTATTATTTATTGACGACATTTCTACCCTGGCTTTCTCACCCTGGAGGGACTCATAAAAATACTTCAAAGTACTTCATCTTTGCCTCTAATATCCTTCCCTCCAATGAGCAGTCAGGCATTATTTCTTGGAATATGGACTGGTTTGATCCTCTTGCAGTCCAAGGCACTCTCAGATTTTTCTCCAACACCACAGTTCATATAATCGTAGAATCATAAAGTTGGAAGAGAAATTGTGGGCCATCCAGTCCAACCTCCCTGCCAAGAAGCAGGAAAATCACATTCAAAGCACCCCTGACAGATGGCCATCCAGCCTCTGCTTAAAAGCCTCCAAAGAAGTAGCCTCCACCACAAAAGTGTCTATCTTCCTTCACTCAGCCTTCCTTATGGTCCAGCTCTCGCATCCATAGGTTACTACTGGGAATACCATTGCTTTAACTATGCAGATATTCACTGTCAGTGTGATTTTTTTTTCATGTCAGGAGCAACTTGAGAAACTGCAAGTTGCTTCTAGTGTGAGAGTTGGTAGTCTGCAATGACATTGCCCAGGGGACGCCTGGATGTTTGATGTTTACCATCTTTGTGAGAGGCTTCTCTCATGTCCTCATATGGGGAGCTGGAAGTGACAAAGGGAGCTGAACCCGCTCTCCCTGGCTTCGAACCACTGACATGTCGGTCAGCAGTCCTGCCGACACAACAGTTCAGCCCACTGCACCACCAGGGGCTCCTGTGTGATGGCTCTACTCTTCACTATTTTACCAAGATTGGTCATTGCTCTCCTCCCAAGATTTAAACATCTTCTGATTTCCTGGGTGCTCTACTAAATTGTTGTTCTTTTAGGTCCCACTTGTCCTGGACCTAAAATGGTCCGGGTGCAAATGTCCCCCGTGTTCCTTAAGCTGTGTTCCACCAATACTTGGGGAGAATTATTTTTATTTTTATTTGCAGGGGAAAATGTTGTGTAATACATCCTCCAATGTCTCCAAAAGTGGGTTTCTTACGCTTCCACAATTGTCTACTCCATTTGTCTCATGGAAGCTATTGCAGTGACTATAACTCCGTGAATCCCCCAGTGAATGTCACCAATGACAGTGCTTCTTGGGAAGTTCCTGAAGTCACAATTAAACTGAACCTGCCTATATAACTATCAAGATTTTCCACTAATTATAAGCCTATCTTTTAAACAATTAATCCTTTTGTCTCTATATTGATCAGACATATATGTCACCCAATAGGGATCTGTCTTCAGGGCAGTACATGGTTCACATTCTCAAAAATCCAGAGAAGTCAATGAAATAACAGCTAAAGCAGTAAGAAAAGGTTGAAATATTAAGATGTTAACAGCAAAGCTGATAACAAGAGAAGCAAATTAAAGATTAAATGCCTGCTGGAGGAGGAAAATCTTAGCCCGATGTCTAAATGAATATAATGAGGCTCCCTGGTGAATCTCTCCAGGAAAGACAACCCCCAAATTGCATTTAAATATGCTTGCATGTTACCAAATTCATTTATAGCTGGGGGTGAATAGTTATTCTTTTAACAAAAATTATGACAAATTTTAATGATTACAAGTTATTTATCACAAGCTCTTTTTAAAAAATAATGTGTATATTCATATTCTTGAAGATGTATTCAGGGTAGAAATTCAAATATGGTTTCCCTTGACTCCTGTGTCCCTGTAGATTAAAATTAGACCTGTCTTTATTCCGCACAGAGCTGTGCAACACAATCCTATCTCAGAGATGTTCCAATTCCACTGTGTTAGGAACAGGACTAGAAATAAGAATAGGATGACGTGGTCATTCAGGGCCACTGCCTCATCTGATTAATAGCAAATTCAAATTCTTCTTCAAGTTCATTATCAAGTTCAAATTCATGTTCAAGTTTATGTTGAATCATAAATTGGATTGGATGATCACACAGAGATTGATTGGTAACATAGAATAAAAGTTGCCCATAGTTAACCCACAACATGGTGGCGTCTGGTGATTTTGCTGCTTGGAGAGCAAAGATTCAAATGTTCCCCAGCCAAGTCAAAGCCACTATCACAGCACAAAGTTAAACTGAAAATAGGATAGTTTTTGTAATTTCCAGCATCATAAGGATTGGATTCAATACAGCTTCAGCTGTACTAGTATCTGCTCATCTGTTTTCATGAGTTAAACCAGTGAAGATGTCCTGGTATAACTGGGCTTTACCAATGAAACCACAGAAGCATGGCCTCTTACAAAAACAAGAAAAGCAACAGGGCTGTCATCTGATTAAAGAAGTCATGGCAGTGAAAGCAGTGTCAAACTGCATTGTTTCTACAATATGCTTTCTTACTTAGGTGATCCCTTATAGTCTGAGGATGATGGTCCTCTAAGTCTTGGGGGTGGATGTGTAGCTAGCTGTGAATACCTATTGTTATCTGCATATTCTTCTGTAGTGAGGATATCGGTTTCCAGGTGGAAGGTGGTCCAGTCACCTTCCTCTTGGCACGTTTCTTCCTTTCACCCTTTATTTGTCCCTCCTTGAATTCTGCAGCACTGCTGGTTACAGCTGACCTCCAGTTAGAGCACTCAAGGGCCAGGGCTTCCCAGTTCTCAGTGTCTATGCCACAGTGTTTAAGGTTGCCTTTGAGCCCAAAACAGTGGTACAAACAGAAGCAGAAAAGCATCTGTTTCTTCCAAAGCCAGTATGTGCCGACCATGGTAAAGAGCAAGTGGGATGGGATGGAATCGGCTCACTCCTTTTCTGATACTGTTCTTTTTTTAAAAAAAAAAAGATCTTGATTGGCACCAATGGAAAGGCAAATAAGTGAGGGCAATTTCGGGAAGGCAAATAACTAGGAAGGCAAATACCTGAGACTCACAAAGGAATGGAGGCACCTTGGTTCAAAAGGGTGTTGGACATCATTTGCTCTCCATCCAGAGTTGCTTTACACCAGAGCCCTGAATCAGACCATAGGTCCAGGTAGTCCAATATTGTTAGCTCTTCCAGTGGTTAAGGCTCTAGATTTTTGAGCAAGATTTTCTCCTGGCTTTACCTGGAGATTCCTGGCACTTTCTGGTGGTCTCCCTTTCAGGCACTAATCAGTCCCAACCTTGCTTTGTTTCTGAAGTCAGACAAAGTTAGGTATATTTAGTGTGGTGCTGTGATTTCAGGATCTATCACCAGATGATATTCCAACCCATGTAGATTTATATCCGTGAAGCTTTCTGTCTCTGTTTTGAGGAGAGTCTATATACACACACCTGCAAACTCCTTTTTGTTGTTAGTCATCTCTCCTGCATTATAAACTCCTTCAATCAGCAGTTCTGTGCAGTTACATGCTTGATCATATGAGTTTTCTTCAGTTGATTAAATCATTATTTCGATTTGCATAAAGCTGTATCTAAGAGAAAAATCATTAAGTCTACAACAGATAAATTATACTTTGTTTTGAGAGAATGAATGACAGTGTTACCTTGAGACCCATCCATACTGGTCCCAGTAGCATCACTAGGGCCTTTCATGGGGCGCAAACCACACCGAGTGGCACCATCAGAGGAGGTGACTCCAAAATGGCTGTGTGTGATTTTTGTGTGCATTGTTGCAGCAGGAGATATATAGAGAGAGAGGGGGGAGAGAGAGAGAGAGAGAGACAGACAGACAGACAGACAGACAGACAGAGTTGAAATTAAATCTAGACAAGGCAGAGGTACTCCTGGTCATTCGGAAGGCGGATCAGAGTGCGGGATTACAGCCTGTGTTGGATGGGGTCACACTCCCCCTGAAGACGCATCCTGAGAGGTTGTGAAGTTTTGAACCTGATGTGAAATCCCAAAACAGTACAGCCTGACAATTAGTGGAACTATTTGGGAGAGCCCTCAGATGTCATGACCAGGCAAGTTATTTTCTCTCATTAAAAAGCCTGTTTCAAGGTGCCATTTGTCATCCAGATTCTTTATATTTAAAATAAAGCATTAGTAGAATTGATTAACCAGCCAAACATTTCAATTTAGAAGGGGGATTAGAAAGGAAAAGCAGGGAGCAAACTGTTTTAGCGGCATTTTTTTTTTTAGCTGCTTGGTCTTTAAGCCATCAGAAGTAAGTTCTTCAGCTGTAAATAGCAAATGCCGCCATGATTTGGAATAAGGTAGTGGTTGGGCTCAATTATGAGTATAAGGTGAAACTATTTTGGCAGCGTTCCTGGTATGAACTCCTACACACAGCCATAAATGTCCTCAGCATTGGTTTTCAAAAGAAAATACAACAGCCCAGGGAGAGATGTGCCATGACTATTTATGGCTCAAAAGAATAGAACAGGTTTGGTGAGAATTTAAAGCTCTGTGAACACCAAGAAATGTTCTAAGAGGGGATAGGCATGTTCTAAAGGTGTTTTATGTGATCTTCTGGCTCTAAGCCCAGAACTCAGTTGGAACAGCTGTGCTGAGTACCAGGCAACAAGGCTTTGAACTTGAAGAAACCCATGATTATATCTAGGCAGTGGAAAGGTACATGAATGGGCACCATCTGCCTCCCATCCACAGTACGCTTACACAACTTTCATAATCAAATTCTTTATGGCAAAGATTACTGATGTGGAGAAAACCAATGCATTTCAACTTCATAATCTTCCAGGTTGGTGATGACAAACCTAGCACACAGTAGCTAGCAGAACTGGTCCAACATCATAGCTTTGTGCTGCCTTCAAGAGAGTTGGAGTATTCTTTGCCACAATGGTGGCAAAGTAACATTCAGCATTTGCATACAGAATGGTAAGATTGCCATCTTGTTCTTTGTCTCAGATAGCAAATTGGCTAGAAAGCTATTCACCAGTCGCTCTGAGTTAGGCCAATGACTGACCTTTTAGCAATACGGAAACTACCTCCATGTGACCACTAGCAGGAAAATGGCTGGAAAAGACTAACCATAAATAAAATGCATGCAAGAGCCACACAGCCAATTTGTCCTAATGTTATACAGGCTTAGCATCCCTTATACAGAAATATAAAATTCATCATTGTCTAGATAGGTGGCTCTTGTCATTTTGAAAGTCATTTTGTACACAATATCTTAATATTTTGTGCCCTTTTTAAAAATGCACAAAAATATTAATATATTGTGTACAAAATGACTTTCAGGTTATGCGTACAAGGTTTATAGGAAACATGCATGAATGTCATGTTTAGACTTGTCTCCCATCTCCAATTTACATCTTTATACATATGCAAATACAAAATCTGAAAAATCTGAAATGCAAAACTTTTCTGGTCCTAAGCATTCAACTGAAATCAATGGTTGTCCAAAGGCCCATGGATATCATACTCTAAGTATGACCAACTTGTCAAAAAGAATCTGACTCCTTGCAGAAGTTTAAGGTGAAACCTAAAGCACTCTGGGATGAAGCTATTTGGCCATCATGGCCTCGGGAAGATTTTGTAATGTTGTCAGGTGCCAGCAAAGGAATCTCAGCCAATTGACATGCCAAGATTTACACAGGAGTGTAACCGCAGGTGCTTATTTTTTGTCTCCTTGTAGTTCTTCAGCGTCACGCAGCTGCTGGCTCAGTTTGCAAATGTGTCAAGTCTTGGAATAATAGCAACTTACGTAGGCTGGGTGCAGTGCCAGGAGATAAGGGTTTTTACAGAGAACATGCATAAAGTATTGTGGGCATAAATCTTGTGGTAGTCAAGGAAACTTCTCAAATACCTATTTGTTTCGATTTTAACACACCTGATTTCGCAGGTTACAGGTGAATAACCAGACTTTCAACAGACACAGAAATATTGTGCGCATGAAACTGTTCCTCACCGTACTTGCTTCAACATAGGCATAGGGGAGAAATTGTCCTCACCCCCTCTGTCACTACTTTCATTTGAATAAGAAACATTCCTGTTTGTGTGTATGTTCTTCATGTGAGACATAACTTTGCAGAGTCTCCCATTAAGTGGAAAGCCTGCATACAAGAGGCACCTCTTTGGTGGAATCAGCCTTGAGCATCATGTCTTGTTCCTTGGACCCTTGACTGTACCTTGGATGTTAGATTGTGGATTGTGGAGTATTTCTGGAAAATGTGTTGGTGAAAAACTTGGCTTTGGAATGTTGGAAGAGACTTGCGGCTTACCCTCTTATCTCATCCTTGCTTGGCTAATTGATTACTGTGTTGACCTCCAACTCCCCCTGGACTAGTTTATGTGCTCTTACAGAGATGAGCCGGCTAGGACTCTGATACCTATCAACGTACAGTGACTCCATTAATTTCATAGAGTTTATTTGGGCAGGAAATACTCAGAGGTGACCAGGCCCTTCCTCTGAAATATAGCTTATAGCACCAGATATGTCTTGGTCTTCCATACAAGTTCTCACCAGACCTGTTCCTCATTGTCTGTAGCCTTGACCAAAAATGGGCAACTGTAGTGTGTAGTTACCGTTTTTGGTCCAAAGATATTTAGCCTTCTATTTTTATCAGTTTTATACTAATTTATGCTTTTGATACAAAATAAAAATGCTGTTCCTCATCATATTGGACCATTTTTAGCTTCCAACATCGGACAAGTTCTGGTGTCTTTGCAGACTAAAACGAAATACCTAAAACAATCTGAATGCACAAATTAAAAAATCACTTAACAGCAATCTACTTAAGAACATTACTTTAAAACAGTTTAAAAACTCATTAAAACTTATTATCACCACACCTGTAACACCTCAGTAGCCATGGGCACAAGAAATACTTAGGAACATGTCTTCTTTAATGCCACATAAGTAGCACTGAAGAAACTAGAGGCACTCTTTGTAAATTTTTCATGATGGTTTCATCTAGGTCAGCAGCCACAAAGACAAGTTGCCCAGGATATGTACCCCTTCAGATTAGCAGCTTCATGAACACTATCTTCCACCTGCTTGTGGACCTCCTTACAAGTTTCCTGGTCACCATCAATCCCCATATCAAGATTTAAGCTTAGAGTGATGCTAGCAACATTCATACCACTCCAGAAATGTTCTGTTCTCCCCAATAATTTTTTGCCTATTGTGACATAGATATGTTCTGATCACAGTTCCATAAGTGTAATCATTTCATATGCAGTTGGGCATTCTTGGTTAGTGTCACTTTTTGTCAATATCTTCAATGTACCAGTGTCTTCATGGAGATAGCAGAAAGAAACACAGTACAATAAGCAATCCCTTTGCAGATAAACAGTCAACTGCAAAATATTGATATCCGGTCAAAGTGTAGTTTAGTTCAACCAATGTGTCACACAACGTGAAATCTCAACCAGTCCATAATTGAGCATGGCATTTCCCCAGGATTTGTTTATCATGCTAATAAGAGCTGTGATTCCGCTGTTTATGGCTTGTTTACAATTCACTTACCATGCGGCTATTGATGAGACCTTCCCAACTTCAGCAATATGCCCTTTTCAATAATTTACAATAATTTATAAAAAGAAAAAAAAATGAGGAGTTAATGGACAAAAAAGTTAATGGCAAAACACAAGATCCTTGTGTTAAGTCTTCTATATAGATTATTTTCCCCCACGTTCAAAGCCACAAAAGTGAGAAAATGCAAGCTAAGCCATTAGTTCTTTGTACAACAATCAATGTGCATTACAGACATCTTTGTGGTTTGTATAAAATCCATCTTTGAGCAGAATGCTGAAGCCTGTCCATTCCATATCTCTCCATACCGGTTTATTATGATATTATACACTTCTCTTAGTCACAAGGATACTTGCAGGCAGTTGACATTTTGGACTGGCATAGTGCTTCCCTTCCTAGAAAGAAGTTGATTTCCCTCCTCCATGACCAGCCTTGGGCACAAACTCAGATGTGGGGAAGAATCTCTGAGCCAGCAAACCATCAACAAACCTGGAAGCAATTTTTACAAAACTTGGCTTCTAGAAGAGAGGCTGCTGTTGCAATCACAGATTATATCTGAAATCTGACCATTCTCTGATGAGTACCATATAGAGTCCAGTGATTCTCAACCTGTGGGTCCCCAGATATTTTGGCCTTCAACTCCCAGAAATCCCAATGGCTGGTAAACTGCCTGGGATTTCTGGCAGTTGTAGGCCAAAACACCTGGGGACCCACAAGTTGAGAACCACTGATATAGACATATAATCCTAAAGAAATTCCATTAGCTACCAATATCATTTGTCCTCCATCATTTCACAGTAGAAAACTGGGACATGTATGGTCAAGCAACATCTGTGTGGTCATGATGACCAAAAGTCGGTATGAGGAAGAACAGATTTTGCCTAAGTCTATGGAGAAGAGAGATATTCTATTCCCTCCTTTTCTCTCCACACTGAGTGAAACACAAAATTAGAATGAGCCCTGAAATGAGCAGGAAGGCAATACAGACAACAGTAACTTTGGTCAAAGAATCTACCAAGCCTATCTATATTGGCTAGCGCTGTGTGAATAGGTTGGACTGAAACCAGTATTGGGGCTTGGTAGCTCTCTTAGTAGTTCACTTCCCCTATTCTGGCTAGGAAATTTTGGGAGTGGCAGTCCAAAAAGAACTTTTCCCATAGCCAAGCAATACAAGGTACTGTAGGCTATATTTCAGAGCAATGATTTCCAACCCTTGGTCCTTCATCTGTTTTGGACATCAACTCCAGATATCCCGTCAGCTTAACAGATGTTATGAATTGTGGGAGCTGAAGTCCAATATACCTGGAGGACCTTGGGAACCACTGTTTTAGAGGAACTGGCAAAACCATCTCAGACTATTCCTTGCCTAAGAAAACTCAAATTGAAAGTGCATGCACACAAACACACACACACAATATATATGCTTGTTTCCCACTACCCAACCAATGGATTTGGAAATATGGAGTATATTGTAAAAGGAGGTATTGATGAATCCATTAAAAATTGCACAAAGATCTCTAATATCTACTTCATCACACTAGAGAATGAATCCACTTTAAATCCAGTCTCTGCCTCCTGCAGAATTTTGGAGTTTGTAGTTTAGTGAGGCTGTTAAAGGCTCCTCCCTAAACTACAAACCCCAGAATACTGCAGGAGGCAGAAACCAGATTTAAAGTAGATTCATTCTCTAGTGTCATGAGGTCCTAAGACAGAGTCAATGGCATAACTGATCATCAATCGTGCCCCTTTTTCTCAGATGCTTAAGTAGCCCAGACAAACATCCTGATCTGATTGGTGAAAAATCCACATTTCTTGGGAAGTCACTCATTTCTATCACAGGGTTGGCCTGGCATTACATTTACTTAGTGGAAAATCTCGTGAGCCTCTAAAACAGTCCCCATGAGGACCCCCTCCCTTTTCCTTCTCTCTTTGCCTCCCTCTTTTTTCTCAATTTGTTTCTGACACAAACTGAAAGCTGAGATCATCTATATGACAATTAAAGGATATAGACTGATTCCCAAATGCTCTTTAAAGATGAATTACTTATAGATTCCTAAAGGCCCTCGTCCCTCTCTTGCCATAATCTCTCAATAAGTACTGCTGTCTATGTTGTTCGATGTTTGACATAAATGATTTGAAGCAGTATGCATTTCATCTCGGTTGATACAAGAAATTACAAGTGGTCTAAGAGCTAGTGACAGAAGCTGACTTATCAAAGGCTTCTTAGGTACATAAACAAAAAATAAGTCACCATTCTGCTGCCCCTCCCAAAAAACTAAATTCCTGATTTTACAAAAGACTGTATAATCCTTTCATTTTCAAACAAATGCCACCACACCGTTGTTATTCTAACGTAAGCTCACATAAACCGTACAATGAGGAGCATGTTTAATGTGTTTTTTAATAGCCCTGCTTGAAGGACTTCTTACTGACATCACATGGCTGGGGGAATCCAAAGGGGATTACTTGTGTCAACCCAATCCAATGGTTGGCAATTGTAGCACAAAGGAGCCATCGGAGAGCCTGAGCTAACACAGCCACGCACACACCAAAGCCTGTATTTTCCTATCTTGATAAGAACAGGGAGAGAGCGAGAGATTCGGCAAACCCAAGTCGCTAAATTAATTGGCACTAAAAGCAAGTAATAGTTATCTAATCTATTAATTTTTAGTTGCTGATTAACCAGGGTGTCTGCTATGACAGGTATTTGACCTGTGCCGATAGCAGGGACCGGCAGCAACTTTGCAGGCAGCTTTCAAGTTAACACAAATAGTTAGAAGAATTGAAAAGGTGAAGGCATTCTTCAGCAGCTACCTCGCAGTCTAAGGTTTTTATTTGTATTGACTTTCTGGGGCCAGACATCTTAGGCCTGACACAGCCTGTCCCTCGGCAAACGGGGCAAGTTTGAGACCAGGAGCAAAGACTGTTAGAGCACTGCTTGGAGATATGGGGAGGGTTTCTTCAAGCTCAACGACTCCATTTCCTAAGAGCAAAGCATGGCAGAATAGATCATTAATTCTACCATATATACACTACTAAAGGGGGAAGGGGTCAGAATGAAGTTAAACTCTTCGACTGATGAGGAGCTAATTTTGAGAAAGCCACATTCTTCCATTTTCAGACTTTTCCCATGTGAGACTGCCCCTGTTGAGGGTCTCCCAAAGCCATTTCGACTGAAATGTTTTGAGAGAAGGAAAGAAGAAGTGATAAGAAGGTCCCTACTGTGCTAGACACTGAACCTAGAGTGCATATCCACAGAATTTCAGAGGTGAAAACACATCTAGTCCAGCAACAGCGAAGAGAGGTCAAGAAGACTAAATCATTAATGAGGAAGAACATTTGGAGCACCATACATTTGCCCTGCCTGCCTTGATATACAATACATGCTGTTTTGGAGCAGAAGGTTTATTTATGTATTTATTTACTTACTTACTTACTTACTTACTATATTTATATACCGTCCCTCCAGACCGCAGGCGACTTGAGGTGGTTCAGAGTTGGTACCAAAACCATAAAATACAATTAAAAACATTTAAATAATAGCAGAATCATTAACAAATATATATCATTAGTGTCTCCTTGCTAAAAACACTGACCAATCACATAGTCTAATTGTTCCATTTTCCTATGTCAGTTACACTATACTTCCAAACGCTTGCTCAAAAAGCCAAGTCTTGACTTTTCTCCGAAATGTTAAAACGGAGGAGGCTAATCTGATATCCCTAGGGAGGACATTCCATAGCTGAGAGGCACCACTGAGAAGGCCCTGTCTCTCGTCCCAGCAAACCGTGCTTGTGACGAGGGCGGGATCAAAAGCAGGGCCTCCCCAGATGATCTTAAAGTCCTGGAAGGTTCATAAGGGGAGATGCTTTCGGACAGGTAAGTTGGGCCAGAACCATTTAGGGCTTTATAGGCTAAAGCCAGCACTTTGAAGGCTAGACTGATTTCTGTGTCTGTAGAATTAAGTCTTTGACTTTTAACTTATTAAATCTTTGATGTAGATGTGTCATGCCTTCATCCTCATTGACACTCAGTCCCTAGAGTTCTGCATAATTATGTCAATGAGTAAGTAACGCCAACAAAGAAAATATAACCAATATTCCCAGGATTCCAATAATCCTGGGAATAATGAATACATATGTTGCACAAAATATGTGGATCAATGGGAAATGGGCATGGTTGGGAACCCATGGAATAACTGCAATCCTTAATCCATAAAGACCCATAATGCACTCAGAGAGGCAATGTGTATTTACACACTCTGTGCAGTTTAATGTGATACTTTATACATAATGGTCCTACATATGCAACTCTACCCATGCTGTTGTCAACTTGATACAATTGCTGTGCATTGTTTAAAAATCACTCTCTATCAGTGGCTCCTAAACTTTTTTTTGACCAGAAGCTACTTTGAACAGGATCCACTTGACCAGGAACCACTTTGACCAGGGACCACTCTCCAAAAGGGTTATGAATCAGTTTTTGGTCAACTTTAGATTTGGTCTGTTTATTTGGGGTGCTGATTCAGAAAATCGCATTGGATAGACCACATCAGCTCTAGTTTCTGATACAGAACATATGTCATGGAGTTGCATATGTGGCATGAAAGGAAGGGAAATAAAAGAAAATAAATAAAGAGGAAGGGGGCTTGCGGACCAGATTTTCATCCTCGTGGCTCCCTGGTGGTCTGCTGCCCACAGGTTAAGAACCACTGTTCTACATGCATAATGCAATTTATGTCACCAATGGAATGCTGGTGTTGGTGTCTCAGATGGTTCTATAAGAATTAGAACATTATTACAGGAAAGGAGATTCCACCTGAACTTCCTAACTGTGCGAGCTGTTCAGCAGTGGAACTCTCTGCCCCGGAGTGT
Organism: Anolis sagrei; assembly: GCF_037176765.1. Classification (NCBI taxonomy): domain Eukaryota; kingdom Metazoa; phylum Chordata; class Lepidosauria; order Squamata; family Anolidae; genus Anolis; species Anolis sagrei. The sequence goes on along the minus strand of NC_090026.1, from coordinate 119,525,844 downwards.
GGTGGAGGTTCCTTCTTTGGAGGCTTTTAAGCAGAGGCTGGATGGCCATCTGTTGGGGGTGCTTTGAATGCAATTTTCCTGCTTCTTAGCAGAAAGGGGTTGGATTGGATGACCCACAAGGTCTCTTCCAACTCTATGATTCTATGATTAAACACCTCAAATAATTTCTCTGTTTCCACACCTTTACTCTGCCCTTTACACCATTATGGTCCTTTAACTACTGATAAAATCGTGCATGTTATTGAAGCAATGTGTCTGGACAGGGTGCGGTTATCCTAAGTTATGTATTAAAGCGGTGAGGTTATCACGTACAGATTTCATATTGCTAGTTTACAATGGCCGCACCTAGTAGAGCTGCTGGAGAGATGCATAATATTGTGCTTTTAGCAGGCCAGGTACAATCACCTGCAAATTGTTCTCATTTCCCTAGAAATAGAGTCACTTCCTAGGGTTGGGTGCTGGCTCAACTGATAACCCTATCTTTTATTAAATAAACAGCACTTGTAGCACTGTATCTACTGAGTCTTTCTAAACACCTTAGGAGAATTTATAAAAATTACCCATAGAAACCAATAGTAAACAATGAATAACATGGAATGTATTCCATGGAATGAATTGGTATTTGGCTTATGGCCAAGCTAATACAGACTCCTTTGCAACTGTCTCTGGCTAATAACAAGAGTGGGATGGGATCTCATCTTCATCAGGACCATAAATGCACATGGAGATTTTTTAGAAGTTTCCTGTTCAACTGAAATGGAAACAAATCACATACCCAGGTGTTATTAGCCCTAGAATGTGGTTTCTTCTTCACATCAATTTTATTCAAGTTTCCATTATAACTGCCATTGTTTTGGCCTCTGCCACTGTTTTTAAAAAAAGTGCTACATCAAGTGCTCAGTCGCTTCTAAACAATCACTTTTGCTTTTTTGCTGTTACAATTATTTTCTGTTTTTTAAATCTTATATTATGTTGCTTATATGTGGGAGTACCCAATGGTTCCCATGACAGAATAGTGGTAAATCCACCACAGGTATCAACCTCAATTTTCAAGGAGCTATCCAAGGTGCTAAATGCTGTCCCCAATCTAGGACAATTGCCTTAAATTTGGAGCTGCTCACCCCCCAACTGATGTGGGAGCCATCAGACATCACCTTGATGTGGGCCTCTTAAATAACAACATAGTGTCATCAGCCACATCAACAGAATCATTACTATCATAATCAAAAAGGAAATAACTTCACAGTACAGTCATGTAGTTTGATGCTCATCGTGATGGTCTTCACGGACCAAAAATGGAGTGTGATGTGTTGCTTATATGTGGTAGTACCCAATGGTTCTCAAGACAGCATAATGGTAAATCCATCACAGTTATCAATCCCAGTTTTCAAGGAGCTATCCCTGGTGCTAAATGCTGTCCCCAAACTAGGACAATTGCCTTAAATTTGGAGCTGCTCACTCCCCAACTGATGTGGGAGTCATCAGACATCACCTTGATGTGGACGTCTCAAATAACAACATCGTGTCATCAGCCACATAAACACAATCATTATTATCATAAGGAAATTACTTCAGAGTACAGTCACGTACTTTGATGCTCATCGTAATGGTCTTCATTGACCAAAAATGGAATGTGGTATGTAGATCCTGACACAGCTCACAACAATGCCTTGTTGGTGAGGAAATTCATTTATTCTGAATGGAGTAATCAATCAACTCAGAGGGAACAAGGAAATTGGAGCAGAGTAGCATATGACCACCATTATTTGGCCAAAAAGTCCTGACACATCAACACTGCAAGTCCTGGTTTTATCACAGTAATCACAATAACTCAAAGTGGCCTATTTTGAGGATCACCATCCTATTGACAATTGCATTACCAAATGAGCATCTGTTAACCTTGTTCACTAGCAGTCATCATGTCTTTATGTTCTACCATAACCTTAAGACATCTTTTGTACTGCACATGGCTCTGTCCCTATTGTCCTCCTTGCCCTCCCCAATTATTGTGTTAAAAATGCATTTTATGAGAGAGACAACGAGATACAGAGATAGGCAGAAAGAGAGACCCGTGAGGTACAACCTATTCAGCCTGGGCACACATGTTTATGAATCAGATAAGATTTGTATGTGGTGGCCCTAAAAGCTTTCTATGTCACGACATCAAAGCAGCCAAGAGATGAAAGGGCATATTTGTGCATCATAAATGAGATTTGCATATTGTGATACTCCAAGAATCTTTCATTTGAACAGGTGGAAAAACAGGGAAGCAGAAGCACACGTAAAAACAAAGCCTTACTTGTGGTTGATGATTAAATTTTTATATAGCTTTGATATAACCACGGCAATTAAGCCTGGGCGATGAGCAAGGACTTGTTTTGCCCTTTAAGAAAAGGTACACATTGTTTACTAATCCCTCTCATTTTATGTGATGAATCTATCACCGTCTGGGCACAGCTGCGACTGGCTTGTTTAAAGGACAGGTTTCATCCCATGCAACACATTTCTGAATCCTTATCCCTCCTTTCTCCTTTTTCAAATGGAAACATCTCCTTGACACGGTAGGCTCAGCGAATCCATGAGAACGTCATTTCACAGGTGGTACTTTCCATAATGATTTCAATTTCTTTATTGTACTTGTGCTCAGTACTTTGGGATCTCAAGACGGAAAATAGCATAAACAAAGTTAAGAATTTAAAAAAGGTTTGTCTCTGCTTATAAAAGGTAAAAAAAAACACAATTTCAATTTAAAATCATTTATGAAACCGTTTCTGATTATATCAAGAGGTTTTTGGAATAATTTCACTCATGTTTCTTTCATTTCTTAAATACCAAAATATGAAAAGTCTCCTAATAAACTGAGCCAGAAAAAGTTGTCATTGTGAAGGTAGTTCTGGATTAACATAACACAGACTAAAAAAAACCATTACCGCTTGCAAAGTTGCATATGGCATTCTGTGCAAATCACGGCAGATGTTTTCTGATTCTACTTTTATTTTAATTTGTTCAAAAATATTTAAGCTACAAAAATATACATTATATTTATATATAATTTATATTTATATATAAGTATTTAATATTGCAGTTACAGATTCATAAACCAGAGTCATAAATCTGTGTAATATTAAACACCAATCATGTCATTCAAGAATCATAGAGTTGAAAGAGACCTCGTGGGCCATCGAGTCCAAACCCTTGCCAAGAAGCAGGAAAATTGCATTCAAAGCACCCCCAACAGATAGCCATCCAGCCTCTGTTTAAAAGCCTCCAAAGAATGTGCTTCCATCACACTTGGGGGCAAGGACTTCCACTGCTGAACAGCCATCACAGTTAGGAAGTTCTTCCTCATGTTCAGGTGGAATCTCCTTTCCTGTAGTTTGAAGGCATTGTTCCACATCCTAGTCTCCAGGGCAGCAGGAAACAAGCTTGCTCCCTCCTCCCTATGACCTCCCCTCACCTCTTGATCTATAACCAACATGTCTCCTCTCAGCCTTCTCTTCTATATGCATCATGTATGCATGTTGTGTGAATGTGGATAGATGATAGATAGATAGATAGATAGATAGATAGATAGATAGATAGATAGACAGACAGATAATTACGAATCCAAAATTGATTTTTAGAGAGCCAATGTAGTGGTATAGTTAGAGCAGGGGTCCTCAAACGTTTTAAACAGAGGGCCAGGTCATAGTCCCTCAAACTGTTGGGGGGCCGGATTATAATTTGAAAAATACATGAATGAATTCCTATGGACACTGCACATATCTTATTTGTAGTGCAAAAAACACTTTAAAACAATACAATAATTAAAATGAAGAACAATTTTAACAAATATAAACTTATTAGTATTTCGATTGGAAGTGTGGGCCTGCTTTTGGCTGATGAGATAGGGTTGTTGTTGTTGTTGTTGTGTGCTTTCAAGTCATTTCAGACTTACCCGAACCTGAGCGAGGGCCGGGTAAATGACCTTTGAGGGCCGTATCCAGCCCTCGGGCCTTAGTTTGAGGACCCCTGAGTTAGAGCATTGGACGATGTCTCTGGGAGACCCAGGTTGTAATCCCTGCTTGGCTATGGAAACCCAATGGTTGATGCTGGGGAAGTCACTCTCTCTAAGCCTCAGAGGAAGACAAAAGCAAACAAATCTTGTCAGGTTAACCCCTTTATAGCTTTGCTTTAGGATCAGCCTAAGTTGGAAACTTCTTGACAGACCACAAAAACTGATCTGTATTCAGTAATGCTATGTAGTCTTATTGTTAACCTGCACCTCAATTAGGCATGAAAGGTCTGTTCAGCTGCTGATCAGAAGGATGGCATTATCCACCCCCTCCCATCAGTAAATGAGTCTGCAACCATCAGAAGCAGAACCCCTTCTGCAAGTCCTTCCTGCAGCTTTTCTTGCTGGTGAGTAAGGGTTGGAAACATCCTCCTTGGAGTTAGGGTTAAGATCACCAGCTGAATAGACCTCCTTTGCCTAATTCCATGGCTGGCCCTTAAAAGTGGATTACTACAGTGTCAAGCCATGAGACATTGCTTAGTTAAGTCTCCTTAACTAGGTAGCCAATCCATGATTCCTGTTTATGTATTCAAAAATTATGAAGTAAACTAAAATAACAACTGAGACAGAAGCCACAAGCAAAATCGAACAGACTGAAATAGTCACAGTTCAATCACTTTTTGCCATTCCGCATTTACTGCATTTTTGCAAAGAAGTCAAAGTTACCAACCCATCTTATATCGGCATTTTCCCAGTACTTCTTTGAAGTTGTGCCTGATCACTGATAATCTGACACTCTTTTTTTTAATGCCTGTGTCTGTCAAAAGAACAGAAGAGCTGTGCAATCATTTCAGACGTGGATCACTCCTAATACCCCTCTTCGGTCTTTTGGCTAATTAATGACTTCCTCTATTACGACTTATAAGGCTCCTGACATCTTCTGTTTCCCAGAGGGCAAAGGAAGAATCCCTCTGGATGCAGAAAAAAGGTCAGTTTAACAATGGAACTATTTGCCTATTTTGCTTTTCCCCCCTATCAAATTTGGTAAGCAAAAGCAAAAATGAAATGAGGTGACATTTTCTCCCAATCCTTCCATGTTCACAGGTGCATTGGATGAAAATGTGTCTCCTTGGTGTCCACTCCCAAATTTGGAAATCTCTTCCCAAAGAATCTGTCTTGGCTCCATCCTAGTCTTTCAATCAGCACGATTAAAACGAAGAGGCTGTGGGAACTATAAACAAATGTCAAAATGTGCTGTGATCTTTGTATGTGTTGCCTTTATAACTGATATATTTTAATTTCTTAAAGGTCTATGGGAAGTTTAAGTATACAGTACTTAAACTTCCACAGAGGGCATCTTCCAGGACTGTGTCCCATCATCCTCTCAAGTTCATTTGGTGATAACAAATCATAGAATCATAGAGTTGGAAGAGATCTCGTGGGCCATCCAGTCCAACCTCATTCTGCCAAGAAGCAGGGAAATTGCATTCAAAGCACCTCTGACAGATGGCCATTTAGCCTCTGCTTAAAAGCTTCCAAAGAAGGAGCCTCCACCACAATCCACAGCAGAGAGTTCCACTGCTGAACAGCTCTCACAGTTAGGAAGTTCTTCCTAATGTTCAGGTGGAATAATCCTTTCCTGTAAGTTTGAAGCCATTGCTCTGCATTCTAGTCTCCAAGACAGCAGAAAACAAGCTTGCTCCCTCCTCCCTATGATTTCTCCTCACAAATTTATACATGGCCATCATATCTCCTCTCAGACGTCTCTTCTACAGGCTAAACATGCCCAGCTCTTTAAGCTGCTCCTCATAGGGCTTGTTCTCCAGACCCTTGATCATTTTAATCATCTTCCCCTGGACACATTCCAACTTGTCAAAATCTCCCTTCAATTGCAGTGCCCAGAATTGGACACAGTATTCCAGGTATGATCTGACCAAGGCAGTATAGAGGGGTAGCATGACTTCCCTGGATTTAGACTAGGAATGGGCAAACTTTGGCCCTCCAGGTGTTTTGGACTTCAACTCACTTAAGTGGCTGAGGGGGAAAAGGAAAGGACCTGAGGCTGTTTGGAATTGTGGAAGTTGAAGTCCAAAAGACATGGAGGGCCAACGTTTGCCCATGCCTGATCTAAACACTATAGTCCTATTGATTCAGGCCAAAACCCTATTGGCTTTTTTTTAGGAGAAGACCTTCTTGGTGGCTGCTCCAAGACTTTGGAATTACCCTCCATCCAGAAGCAGGTCAAAATATTTGTATTGTGAGTCAGTTTGAACCCCATTATTTGATTCTCTTTGATTCTATGATTCTATGATTCTATGATTGCGGGGGGGGGGGGGGGAGCAGGATATAAATGAACATCATCATTATCGTCATCTTCATCATCCTCACCATCATCTTGCGGCAGGCAGACACTGTGATGTAAGGAGGGCAAGATTCAATTTGAATGGATGACGCCAAGACTGACGTCTTGGTGGTGGCCACGCATTTAGTCAAGTCTTCAAATTTGATCTCACTCTCATTCACGCATGTGGAATTTGGGGTCACGCCTCTTTTTGTTTTCTTGACTTGTGCTCAATATCTTATGCAATTCACAGAGTGGAAAGCTAACAACGTAAAAGAAGAAGAAGAAAAAACCCTAAATGCCATTCAATTCCTGGCATCTCTGCACGCTGAACTAGTTTATTTCAAGGTGTTCCCAAAGTGATCAAGAAGTGCTTGCTTATTTTACAGTCTCTCTCTCTCTCTCTTGCAGCCAAAAAAATGTGCGTCAATTTTCTGGCATCCATTTGCCAATGGTTAAGTGACTTTGTCCTGTTCCCCACCCCCTTGCCACTCCTTCCAGTGAGTCTATATGGCAGCCTGTCTTCTGGATTGGAGGCCTTTCCATGGCTCCCTTGGGAGTCTAACAATTATACTCCTTCAGCGAGACAGAGAAGGTCAATCGAAGGAAACACTAAAACGTTCCACCTGCCCCCCCCCCCCCCCCCCCGCTCCTCCTCCTTCTCTGCCCTTCGCCGTTGCCATTTCCCTGCAAGTTGTACACACAGCCCCTGCCTCAGATTCCAGCTCTGATCACAGGCCAGCGCCGTGTGAGGTTTCATCACATTTATTTCCATCTCTCTCATGTTGACAGAGAGCAATCCCAAAAGAATATACACAAGAGCGGAGTCGGGGAGCATGATTAGTATCGGGAATAAAGTGTTCTTCTTTGGCATCAGTTTGGCCTGCCATCTAAGAGACAAAGTGCCGTTGTAAGAATTCTGATCTATACAATAGGAGGTCACAAGAATTGCACATACATGTGGAGTTAAGTGGCTCTTTCATACAACAGAGTTGGAGCAGTCTGAACTCGGTTTAACTGCCCATGTCTCCGGCCTACGGAATCCTAGGATATGTAGTTTCAGAAAAGGCAGATAGGACACTCTGCTAGCCTCACTAAACTACAAATTAAAAGAATTCTTTATGAGTGCAATTACATTGTAGAATTAATACAGTTTGATATCACTTTAACAGTCTTGGTTCAATGCTATGGAATCTTGGGAGTTGTAGTTTGGTGAGGCACCAGCACTCTTAGGTAGAAAAGGCTAAAGAACTTGTAAAATTACATCTCTCATTATTCCACAGCATTGAGCCATGGCAATTAAAGAGATGTTAAACTGCATTAATTATACAGTGCAGATTCACTCAAGGATACAGCCATGGCAATTAAAATAGCATCAAATTTTTATAATTATGTAATGGAACCCTCTGTGGTGCAATGGGTTAAACCCTTGTGCCTTCAGGACTGAAGACCGACAGGTTGGAGTTTCAAATCCGGGGAGAGCACGGGTGAGCTCCCTCTGTCAGCTCCAGCTCCCTATACAGGGACTTGAGGATAGTAAAACATCAAAATATCTGCATGTCCCCTGGGCAACATCCTTGCAGATGGCCAATTATCTCACACCAGAGGGAACTTGCAGTTTCTCAAGCTGTTCCTGACACAAAAACCTATAATGTGGATGAGACTAAGGTGGCAACAAACCGAAGCATCAGTGCCAAACCCGAATTGTAAAAAAAATAAAATAAACGAAAGCTTGACTTTTCCTACTAAGGTGGCAAGTAGTGTTCCACTAAAAACTGCTTCTTCAAAGGTGCAAATGTTAACCAGACATGCCTGCAAGAAGTCAGTACATTTAGTGATACACATTTTTCAAGTCATATCTTTGTGTTGTGAAGTTCATTCCTAAGCCATTGGCATGACTCTATAGGAGCTCTGTTTATTAAGCATGCTGAGCATTAAATTTGAGGTTTTACAAGCATGCAGAAAATATTTCTTATATACTCCACACCTTCGAGATAATGCACCTAAAACAGCCCAAGGCTGCAAAGAATGTTTTCAGAAATCCCCAGCATTCTCAGAGAAGTAGGAGTCCCTCCCAGGATACTAAAAAGGGGAATCCAGGACAGTTAGTTTAGATATAATAATTCACCCCACAGATTAAATTTGCCAATTACCATTTTTGGATTAATAGGAGGGATTTTCTTTTAAAAGACCCTTTTCATGTTGGATCTGTTTAGGGTGATCAACCAATGGTAAATCACAGGAAATCAAAAATAATTGTCCCATTATTGCCATATTTTCACAGCTGCCAAATTCTTCGGCTGCATTATCAGCATGCTACAATGCCATAACATCTCTTTTTCTGCTGTCTTATACTATTTGTGTTTCTTATAGTATTTGATATGGGTGGGAAATCAAATTTTTTCTCCCTTTGTACCATATTTATCCTCATTGATTACAACTGTTTCTTTCCTTCTTGGAAATACTCTGGAGACTGGCACCTTGTGACTCATGTACTAGAACCAGTCTATGGACCACTACTTTGAGTAGTACTGCCACAAAGGATCTTCAGATTTCTGTATACGTCTTGATGTTTTACAAAGTGTAATCGCCAGCACACCAGTGAAAAATTGATGACTATCTCTGAGTTCTGTTCTGATCACAGCTTCTGTTTATCACTAATGGCACAATGCAAAGTTAGGAGAGCTACAAGCTATTAATCAAGGTAAACGATCCAAAACAAATTAGTGCTGTCTGAGAGAAATTGAGGGCCTGTTGACTGGGGAAGGAAAAAATATCACATTAATAGCACCCAATGTAGTGAAGGGTGGATTTGGAAAAGGTGAAAAACAAATAACCATAAATGGTCAAAGTACAGGGAATAATGTCCCTCTGATGTTGGAAGATGACTACCAATTTCATTCATGTATATACAGCTCTACTCAATTGACAATGTTTGATTTATGCCCCAACTTGGGACTATAAATCCTTTTTCTATAGTCAGTAATGTAAATCCTACTTTGATATCCCTGAGGACCTCTTGAATGTTCAGTCAATATGATGCTTCCGTGTACCACTAGCAGGATGTTCACCAGTATGTTTATGTTTACTACAGCTCCCAAAATTCTCCCACTGGCATACCCATGCAATTCTGAGTTACAGTAGGGGAAAATTCAGATTTTGTGTTATAGTGAAAGCCATCAACATGCACAATTTAATAGAAAGATTTATGTATTTATTTATTTATTTCCTATATTTATACCCCACCCTTCTCACCCCCCGGGGGGGGGGGCGCTCAGGGTGGCCTCACAACAAGCACCATACAATGCCATCACCATCATAAAACATTTCAACAAATACATTAAACCAGTTAATTAAAACAATTAATTATACACACCAGTTAAAACCATATTTATAATGAGACATCTATCCACAACTCTAGGTCAATGAAATCTCCATGTTCAGAGGCTGCCCCATTACCAAAGTCTAGTTGGGCACACAGCAAAAACACAATTTTGCCTTCATGTTATGATTTGTAGTATTTCACTTTGAGAAAGGCAATGCTTGACTAAATGAAACCCTATTCTTAGCTTCCCTGAGCCCCTGATGTCTTGAACTTAACTGTGGATCTTATGATGGGATTAGGCCTTCTATCTACCACTTATCCAGCAGTTGCTGTGGAAATTCACTTTGGATCACATATAGTGTATACAGACACACCTTATTTTAAAGAGTCCATTGGGCAAAGGGCATTGCTCAACCCTGTGTACCTTTGAAGTTACCTGTGTGCCTTTGCACACACCTTAACCTCCATTGTACTTCCCTTTGAGATAAGTTGACTTTACTTAAAGGGGGGTGTCCCCAGTGTCCCCTTTTGACAGCAAGTATAGGTGTTTGCGGACATCTTATCTACCTATATTATATCTTTGATCTTCTCAACAATGTTTTGGACTCAAATTCCCATTACACCTTAGCTTGATACTACCAAATAGAATTTGATGTCTGAAACATCTGAAGTACCTGTCTATATCTTAACACGAGTTCCTTGAGGTTTAGTGCATTATGTGTTCTCTGTAATGAAAGTTAGACTAGCCCTTAATTGTCTTACATTGTAGTTTTTTTAAGGGACTTTGGTTATGTGCATTCCAATTTCTACCACTGAGTGTTTCAGTATTGAGTATTGAGTCATTTAAAAGCAATCCTGGACCCAGAATTTTGTAAGTGACATAACGGAAGAGACATTGCTTGCAGGAAAATATACCTTTTGAGGGAAGCTTCCCAGCTAACTGTATCAACAAAGGCTTTGCTGACCCTGGAGCCATTTAAATACTTCCAGGTCAGCTCATGGATTTTTCCCTAAACAATATGTTGCATTGTTACTTCCAGCTGCCTTTTGTCTTCTCATTTTCTGGTGCATTGACTGATATTAGAGTTCCCAGGTCAGGATTCTCCCAGGGCCAAAACATGAGACCTAGGAATGACCCCCTTATGATGTCATTGGGGGAAAACCTTGGTAATACTACAAGGGTGATGTTACAAGGGGCTGCACTTCACGGTACCATTAAGCATGATCTTTGTATGAATTAATTCATTTATATCCCATCTTTCTCCTGGCTTGGGACAATGGATATAATATCTTATGTATTCACTATAGTTACACATAATATGGCATTCACAGGCACAAATTCTAATAAGGGAAACACACACACACACATTTTCCAAGTTAGCGCTCTTGCCTGAGATTCCTCCTTCCTGCCCTGATGACCAGTGAAGGCCTACTATATAAATTCTGAGCAGAACAGTCCACAAACCAATTAAGCCTAGATTAATATAGAATAGAAGACACATCTTCCTGTGATGCTGTCATAGGACTTCATCACACAAGCAAAACTGCTCATCCTATGGCAGTTTCACCTCACGGATCTCATCAGATAACGTTGATCTACTTTTAGTGGGGCTCCATCCCTGAAGTGAAATGAAACTGTCTTAAAAGGCATCAGCATGAACATGGGAGGCTTCCTGGGTTGTCATACATAAGAATGGAAGGGAAGATGGGCAGCAACAGTTTCCCTTGTGGGATGAGGTAAGGGACGATGCTGGTGATACGGGCTGCAGGGCAATGGGTTCCCCACACCCATTGCCAAATTCGCCACAATCCATGGTGAATCCTCCCACTATCACCCTGCTTACTGACGTCAATGTGATACAGTCCTTAGACTCTTGTAGACCCCACAATCCAATCTAGCCCGAAACATCTGGCCAGTGCCACCCATCTGCATGCAGACCAATTTCCAAGCCCTGCTACTTCGCAATTCTGGACAACTGCAGGATGAGATTCCATCTGCTGCCCTATCCCTTTTCCTGCAATATTGTCCAAACACACCTGGCTTGGCCCATATGTTTTGAACAGCAAGGACAATGGGTCCATTTCCACTACTAATGCTTTGTATTTTGATGGGAGAACCTTTCCTGGCAACTATATAGACCTCTCTTGTGATTCTCAATGTTACAGTTATGTAAGCCTGGGGAAATCTGGGAGTTGTAGTCCAACATATCTGAAGGACATGTTGAAGAAAGTTGCTCTAGGGGACCAGGGGCCCCACCTAGCCTCAAATGATAAAAGCTGTTTAGATTATAGAGTACTGTACTTATTACAGTGTACGCTTAAATCAAGTATGCTATCACACTCCTTTTTTAAAAAAAAACCCACACTCATTAAAGGTTCAGCTTCAGTCCATAATGTGGGTGAGGCTTTCTGCTATTTCGGGAGTAACGTGGCAAAGCAATTAACATCTCGCAAAATTGGCTGAAGCATTTATGCATCTCAGCAAGGTTGTGTCAGCAAACCTTCTTAATGTGCACCCCGTCCCTTCAAATGGTTCCTGGCTGAGGATTCTGTTTTATGTCTTTGCTTCTTTGAATGCAACTTGCTGAGGAATGACAAAGAAGCCACTGTGATCTCTAGACACTAATAGGGACTATTTGGAAGGGTGAAGAGCCAGTTTTTTAGGCTCAGATATCAAAAAGTTAGATTGCTTGTCTATGCTCCAGCTCCAGTTCTCTGTGTTTTATGTACACCATATGGGTACACTAGAGATATCTCAATGGTGTGTGTGTGTGTGTGTGTGTGTCTGTGTATCTTCAACTCATCTGTCAATTTATGGTGATCCCGTGCATTTTATAAAGTTTTCTTGGGGTAGAACTACCTAGGTTTGTGATTTCCTTTCTCTAAAATATGTAGAAAATATAATCTCCCATCCCATACATAAGCAGCTCATAGTAGCTTAGCTAACAAAGGCCTTTCTGTATTGTGCCATGTTTTTGATTGCGTTGACAGGGTGCATGGATTCACATGACTGTCCATGTTTCCTTGTCATAAACAAACTCAATGTGAATAGATAACTATGGCATTGGAAGAGATCTAGCCCATCTTTTCCCCTGAAATGCAATGTTATTGTATTTAGATAAGTTATTTCTACTGGGGAGCATGCAATTTCCTCCTCAGGGCAATTTGTCTGCACATGGGATTGCCATCTACAGTTGGAGACCACACTTCACAAATATAGTACTACCACACCTCCTCACATGGGACAAAATATTCCTGTTTTGCCACTTTTATCTAGAGCTTGGACAGAGCCTGCTGAGCGCCATCAGACAACGCATGGAAGGCCCCAGCCACATGCCTTCCAAAGTGGAGGGGAAGCGTCAAAATGTGCTTTCTCCTCTACAACAGGGAGAAAAGTATTTTTTTTTAGGTAACTCCAAAAAAACAGAACTACCCACACTTTCATCCCCCTTTTCTCCATATGATGGGGGAAAGGGCCGTGGGGCAATGCGCGTTGCTGCTCTTTCTTCCATCTGATGGGGACAGGGTGCCAATGCATCATGTGATGGGGCAAGGAGGGAAGGTGCTTGGGGTGCCATTACATTATTTCCCTTTCACTGGTAACTGATGGCACAATGGCACAGCCACCATAGGCTGTGTGAAGTGGTCCTGAGTGCCATGAGCTTAAACTCATGAAATTGTATTATTTGGTACTTCAAATTCTCTAGTGCAGTGTTTTCCAAACTCTAGTCTTCCAGATGGAGTTCATCTTCTAGAATTCCTGATCACTGGCCAAAGTAGCCGAGGCTTTTGGAAGTTGAAGTCCAAATTATCTGGAGGTTTAGTTTTTGCAACAATCTATCTCAACACTGCAGCTCTTGCAGAGAATGCCAAGTAACTCCCAGAACAACAAATCCCAAAATTTTATAAAATGGACCAATAGCAGATGAATTATAATTCTAGGCTGTGAGTGAACATGAACTGTTGTTTTTCTATGTGGTATAGGAACTATATTTCTTTCATTTAATGCAGTTCATGAATGCAGACTGATCAAGTGATAAGATTAGTGCTTTGCAACAAACACACAGTGTTCTCTTTCACTGGAATTGCCACATATCAGACATGTAACTCTTCTATTTACTGATAGGTCAAGCTGCACACAACTGGTATATAAATGAATTTTTGATTCTCTTCACCAGACACCTTTTATGAAGAAAATGCAAGAGAATCATTGTAACCCATCCTTGGACCTCTTCATCTGGCCCGTTCGGGCCGTACCATTTTGCCAGCACTTGCTGGCAAAAGGGAAGGCATGTGGGGTAGATCGTGGTGCCCGGCAAGCCCTTTCTCCTTCCCCATCATGCGATGGGGGTGGGACAGGGTGTGTCCCCATCAGATGGGAGAAAGTGAGGCAACGCCTGTTTCTCTGCCACCCTTTCCCCCTTCACACAGGAAAAAGAGGAGGAAATTGTAGGTAGCTCCATCGGTTCTACCCAAAACACACTTTCCTCCCTGTGAAAACACACTTTCTTCCCACTTTGGGGGGAATGTGGGTGGAGCCTACTATGCATTGTTTGATGGCACCCAGTAGGCCCGTACAAGTCATTAAAAAAAGCATCAAAACGGGGCTATTTTGGCCCTTGTAAAGAGATCCCCCCTTTCTCAAGTAAATGCAAGAGCCAATCCCCAAATGTTAATCTAATTTGAAATGCAAGCTGAATTTGCACCCCTTGGATCAAACCACAGCTAACAATTTCAATAAAAGACCAAGCCCTCAAGTATCTTCTTACACTGCAAACTGGGACAACATTTTATCATGCTGCCTGCATGTTTCAACCTTAAGGAAATGGAGGGGGGGGGGGGGAGAGATATATCCTTATTATTTATTTATGCCTGTTGTGTTTAAGAAGTTAAATCCCCAGAGCATCTCAATTTAGATCAAAAGCAAGCAACCAAACTTCACCTGGCACACCTGGGCCTTATGACTTCTTAATTACCCACCTCACATTCCCAAAGCTAGAAGGCAATGGGGCAGGACACATTCTCGCACATGTACAAATCTCTGAAACGCACTACATGTAAGAAAGCCCTTCCAGAATGCCTGAGGTGGGAACCAGTCTGAAATAATCCCACAGATCCCAATCCATTTAACATTCCTGCAATTTGCCTCCTTCCAATTTTTTTTTCTGAGTGCAATGCCATCGGGCCAGTTATGATTGCTCATTTCTGGGGATTTCCATCCATTTCACCTGACCACAAAATGGCAGCAAACTAACTGGAATCCTGATTCCAGAGGAAGTGGATTTTTTAAAATTTATTGAATTACCTTAATTGGCCTTGGTGAATTTCTGCCAAATTTGAATGAGGGACAGGTAATAATGCTGCCAAATCCCAGAGAAATAATAACAGGTTGCTCTTCTGCCTTTATTTTTTATCCGCGCAATGAGATGTGTGTAACCCCAAAAATGAAATAATTGGCTAAAGGTCAATTGTTAGGAAGTTCTTTTTTAATATTTAGTCAGAACCTCCTTTCTTCTCTCACATTGATTCAAGTCCTACCCTCTGAAACAGCAGAAAACAAACTTACTCTATCTTCCACATGACAGCCACTGTGTTATTAGATGATGGCTGTTATATCTCCTGTCCTTCTTCTCTTCTCAGGGTAAACATATCCAGCTCCTTCAACTATTACTCATAGGACATGGCTTCAAGGCTTTAAAAAAAAACCAAGGATGTATCTGCACTGTAGAATTAATGCAGTTTGACAACACTTTAACTGCCATGGCCCAATGCTATGGAATCCTGGAGAATCTACAAAAGCATATGATACCAACTTCTTTCTCTCGGTTAATCTCAAAAGCACTGCAAGAAGCATTTGCATATTGAGCTTCAATTGTTTTAGAAGGATAAAGAAATGTGTGTGTGTTCTTTTTGTTTTGAGTGACATAATAATTCCAAAACCGCTGGACAAATTGCCACCAAATTTGGCCACTAGATACTTACTAGCCCAAAGAGTGACCATCACTCAAAAAAATTGATTTTGCCATTTGGTAGTTGCAGTTTTTGGGATTGATAGTTCACCTACAATCAAAGAGCATTCTGAACTCCAGCAACAATGGAACTGAACCAAACTTGACAACACAGGACTCTCATGACCAACAGAACACACTAGAAGGGTTTTGTGGGCATTCACCTTGAGTTTGGGAGTTGTAGTTCACCTACATCCAGAGAGCACTGTGGACTCAAACAATGAAGGATCTAGATCAAACTTAGTGCAAATATTCAATATGCCCCAAATATGAACACAGAGTTTGGGGGGGAAAGACATTTGGGTGTTGTAGTTACTGGAATTTATAGTTCACCTACAATCAAAGAGCATTCTGAACCCCACCAATGATAGAATTGGGCAAACTTCCCACACAGAACCCCCATGATCAACAGAAAATACTATGTTTTCAGGTGGTCTTTGGTGACCCTTCTGACACCCCCTTATGACTCTCCCCCCCCCCCCCCCGGGGTCCCAACCCCCAAACTGAGAAATGCTGCCTTAAGGCTCTCCAGTCCAATTCTCTTCACCAGGGCAAGAAAACAAAAGCCCTCCTGACAAAGAGCCATCCAGCCGTAAATATAGATAGATATAGATATAGATGATTCACACACACACACACACAAACACACACACACATCTGAATTTCTAGGTTTTAATAAAAAGAGTGCATTATAGCTGAACTATTGATTTTGTTGCATTCTCAGACAACTCAATAACCAATGTTCTGCAAGTGATGTATGATGAATGAACATATACATTATTTAGTTAAGAAAAAAATGACTAATCAGAACACATCACAAAAAAATAAGTCAAACCCAGAAACAAAGGAACACTTGTATGCCCTCAAGTTGTTTCAGATCTTTGACAACCCTAAGGCAAACATATACCAAGGGGGTTTTGGCAAGAAGGTTGGCCATTGATTTCTTCTGAAGCTGAGCAGAGAATCAAGCCACCGCAATAGGTTTATAAAAGTAAAATCAGCTGCAAAACTGAAATTTCTGGAAATCTAAACACACTAAAATATACTAAAATATGGTGCCTGGAGGATATTCTCAAGACTTGCCCAGTTTCTGTTTCCATAATTGCTTCAGTGCCAAAATATGAGCACAAACTGGGCAAGCCTCTCTGAGGAACGCATTAATAAGATGAGATGCCCCCACTGAAAAGACCCACTTCCTTAAAGCTACCTGCCTTTCATTTCTTGGCATGGAAACATAAATCGGGACCTCCAAGAGGACCTTAGGGTTAAGACAGAAAAATATGCTAATGGTGAAATGAATGCATTCTAGATCTTGGTCCAACATTAAATAAGCTCTTCAAGGATAGGGTTGACCACCGTGGAGAGCTTTGTAAAATATCAGACTCAAACCTGTAGCAGATTCTCTCTCGTACAGACGCACATTGACATTGACGCCTCCACAGAAGAAGAGTATTTCATATGCAACAAACATCCAGATTTAGCTTGTCGCGGGGCTGGGGAGGGCAGCCTCCATTCTAAACCGTCCTAATTGCCCAATTTAACTTCATTGTAGCTGCTGATTGTTAAGTATCCTTGCTAACGCTGTTTAGCTGAAATTGGATTTGCAGTTCAAAATGAAAATTAATTCATGCAGAGTTTATTTAAATTAAAGAGGCAAAAGCAGCCAGCCGTCTTCCTCACACTCAAGAGATTGAACCAGAGAGAGAGAGATGTGAGAAATGAGCCGAATTGAATTGCAAAGAGCTCTTTGCAATCATCAGAGGTTTGTTGGAGTTGCCCTGTCTTAGGCTACCTCAACCGAGGCATGTCAGCTTCCATAAAGAAGTGGGTGGATTATTCTTGGCCTTGTGAAACCTCTTGTTATTTGCAATTTAATTAATGACCCTGTATTCTAATACAATCAGTAGCTTTTTTAAGCATCTCCAGGTACTTTCCCATGGCCAAAAGTAGGATGAGGTAATGAGTGAATTATTTTGTACGTATTCTATAAACATATGTTAAGATGGAGTTTCTATGATGATCATTATAATGATAGTGGAATGGAACTTGGTTGTTGTCATATGCTTTGAACTCTGACTTATGGCTGCCCTATCACAAGTTTTTCTTGGTAAGATTCATTCGGAGGGTGCCATAGTATTTCTCTAAAGCTGAGAGTGACTTGCCCAAGGTTAGCCAATGGATTTCCATGTCTGAGCAGGGATTTTAACCATGGGCTCCACAGCCCCAGTCCAGTGCTCAAACTACTATGCCATTACACTGTCATAGACCAATGCCCAAACTACTATAGCACTATATTGGCTTTCTAAAAATTAGTTATAGAGTCATATCACTATGCCAGTGGTTCACAACCTGTGGGTCCCCAAGTATTTTGGCCTACACTTCCAGAAATCCCAGCCAGTTTTCCAGCTGTTAGGATTTCTGGTAGTTGAAGGCCGAAACATCTGGGGACCCACAGGCTGAAAACCACTGCACTACACCATGCTGGCTCTCAGAATGGAACCACTATGGGGTATTGCCTATAATTTTCAGATCTTAGATTGAGGAGAATTGTATTGCTATCGCAAGACATGCCTGGAAGGAAGTGGGACCAAAATAAAGATCTCCTTTAAATGGGTTGATAGGTCATAATCAGCACTTCAAATTCTGCATATGTATATGTCAGGATTCTGGATCCGTTTTCACTCCCGACAATGAGCCACACAACCTATTAGCTGGAACTGCAGCAATACACCTTTTTGGCCAGTGGCCATTTCCTAGTCAACCTCACTGATCTAACCTCTCTGTTGAGATCTGCAGCTCTAGGTTTTAATCCAACATTGCAGTATGTTTCCCAGGCTACATGTTGCTCAGACTGATTAGTCAAATCACTGAATGATCCCTCTTGTTAATCTGAATTTAATTGACATTTCACCCAAGTTTGCCAGAAGCTAAGCTCTGTGTTTACTTTTTGAGGGAAGTGAGCAAAACCCAAGATGGTCTGAAACAATACTCAACATAACATGAGGTATGTATCAAGGAGTGAACTATGGAAACTTTCAAGGGATGACGGCTTTCCCAATCTATCAGCATCTGCAGAATTCTCAGGAAGAATAACCTCTATTTTTTAGTTGTCATACCAGAAAGCATTTGGGGGAAATGTGTCAGTATATATTTTCTCCCACATTCTAACCATCAATTTAAAATGCAAAATATTTGTGAAAACCAAATAAAAATACAAGGAGGTAAAAACATATTTTGCAATGATGTCAACTTTTGATGTGATTTCTCGGCAAGCTTGCAAAACAAAACCCCATCCACTTGAAATTCCTTAAAATATTTACTTTTAAGTACCAAAATTATTAAATTTCCTTCTCTCTGTAGCAGCACCAAATGTCTATATAGTGTCATCCCTTGCATCAAAGTTGAGAATGAAGTTTCACATAGACCTATAGATACTGTCATAATTGCATCCCACCACAGGAGCACAATTACAGCAAAAGAAAAAATTCAAAATAAAATAAAAAAAATAGTGAATGCAATAAAAGCAATAGGATTTCTATGCACCAGAAATGAAGTGACTGTTTCTTGCTTGAGGCTTAGGAAGGAGGAGCAGAGAACCGTGTCCATTCATACAACATGACTGCTGAGATATCAGAACTACAGCAGAATGAAATAATTGCACCACAAAATAAGTTGAACAGCAGCAATACTGGAGCCATTAACATTTTTTTCCATCAAGAAAAAGATGTGGTCCAAAAATGATGGAAGCAGAACAAGATGTCATGTGATGAGGAAAGTAAGGGAGTTGATAACAACTCCCTTGTTACACCGGCTCCACTGGCTGCATGTCTACTACCGAGCACAATTCAAAGTGCTGACTTTAGCCTATAAATCCCTAAATGGTTCCAACCCAGCTTACCTGTCCGAACGTATCTCCTTCTATGATTCACCTCAGAGATTAAGATCATCTGGGGAGGCACTGTTCTCGATTCCACCTTCCTTGCAAGCGCGACTGGTGAGGACGAGAGACAGGGCCTTCTCAGTGGTGGTGACCCCTCAACTATGAAACTCCCTCTCTAGTGAGATTAGAGCAGCCCCCTCCCTCCTGACATTCAGGAAGAAAGTAAAAACGTGGTTATGTGACCAAGCTTTTGGACAGCAACGCTCATGGTGCAATCAGATAATAAGGAATCATGAACAGACCAATGGAACAACCATGGACTTAATTTTGAATTGTGTTATTTTAATAACTGTTTTTAAATTATGTTGTTTATTGGTGGATTTTAATATAATTATATTGATGTTTAATTTTTATGCTTTATGTCTAAATGTTCTTTTATGTTTATATTTTAATTTAGTTAGGTTAATTTATAGTTATATGTTATTGCCTTGCTATTATCTTTTGGTTTTCACATGTATGTACGGCATTGTATGTACGGCCTTTATAATGGAAACCACTTTGAGTTCCCTCAGGAGGAGAAAAGTGATATATAAATGTAGTAAGTAAATAATAGTGAAAGCAGCGTTACTGAATTAATTTCTCGATAAAATAGTGAGAGTAGAGACATCACACTGGCAACGAAGATCCGAATAGTAAAAGCAATGGTATTTCCCATAGTAACCTATGGATGTGAGAGCTGGACCATAAAGAAGGCTGAGCGAAGGAAGATAGATGCTTTTGGACTGTGGTATTGGAGGAAAATTCTGAGAGTGCCTTGGACCGCAAGAAGATCAAACCAGTCCATATGCCAGGAAATAATGCCCAGCTACTCACTGGAGGGAAGGATATTAAAGGCAAATAAGAAGTACTTTGGACACATAATGAGAAGACATGAAAGCTTGGAGGAGATAATGATGCTGGGGAAAATAGAAGGAAAAAGGAAGAGGGGCCGACCAAGGGCAAGATGGATGGATGGTACCCTTGAAGGAGCTGGGAGTAGCCGTGGCCAACAGAGAGTTCTGGTGTGGGCTGGTCCATGAGGTCATGAAGAGTTGGAAGCAACTGAACGAATAAACAACAACAAACAAAAACAAGTAAATAAATAAATAAATAAATAAAGGTGAAATATGGAACTAAGCCAGCCAAACCTATCATGTGGCATAGTCTTTCGAATTCTTGATCTTCTGTAATAACTCACTCACAAGAACATTTATCCCCAAGTGATAAATATAAATGTGTGAACCAACCCAGATTCTGTTTCTGGTGGATCAAATTGAACAGTGGATTTTGACAGAAGTATGGACTACTAGACAAAGGGTGGGGGGGGGGGGGCAAAGAAAGAGGCAATTACTCAACACATTTGGGAGGAGTCATGGAAACACGAATATGAGTGGGAAGAAATCTGAGCGGACCAAAACAATGTGCTGACAGCCATGAAGGAGAAGGAGAAGAGATGTTCTCTGCGTAACCTTACTAATCTCCAAACGCTTCTTTAAAGAAAGATCTTGAATTCATCTTTTAATGCCTAGAGGAAATTTTCATCCAAAGGCGGCGTGACATTGAGATTAGCTTCTAATGAAGGCGGCCAAGTTGGAAGGAGCAGCAAAAGCCAACACCTGGCATTTACATTTATCTTACCTTTCAAGTAATTTATTCAGTAAATAAATAGCTGATTACCACAATAAGCTTTCCTTGGCTTTGAGAGTTGGACTGACTCTTGGAGGCAGTATAATTGAAAGCTTGCCTACTTTTCAAAGGGAGGGGAACAAGGCAAAAGAGATCCACTTGAAACACACAGCTGGATGTTTTTGTGGAGAAGAACATTCTTTATACTCTGTAGAATTTTCCCTTAAATCTCACCTGTCATCACTGGGCAATATCCCCACCCTATCAGATGTCATGGATGCCCCAAATTTCCCATCACCCTCCATCTACTTAAAATGCTTTTGGCTTTCCGTCTAATTGGTCGAAGATCAGATAGTGGCTGTCTTCAAATGAAGTCTGTTGTTTCTAGAATGTTAACAGTCTGAAACAGAGCGTGACAAACAAGGCAACCAGCCTCTTCAATTGTTTCACTGTATCTTAAGGGGCGATGCAACTCAGCAGGGTCTTGGAACACCAGCAATGAATTTTGTACCACTTTACCTGAGCTAGAAAACCCGAGATCCTTTGCAAGAGACTTTCCAGGCCTAGGAGATATTTCAGGGTCTTGAAGCAACTACTCTCGTTCCAGTGGATGTTTGGTTTTCTTGCATCTTTTTATGTTGATCTAGAAATAGCCTTTCCCATCTTACCAGCAACAATAAATCTTCGGAATCTCACTGCAAGGCTGAGATACACCCAGTACCTGCAGATAACATTAAAATATACTAAATGCACACTGTAGAGGTGAATAATCTTTAAATAGTGTCAGAAGAGAAGGATTATCTCCCTTGTGCACCATCCCCCCTCCCCTTACAACTGTGCTCTTCTCCAACTGGTTGTATGGGGAGTATCATGGTAGAAGGAAAAATATCTTTCTTGCACTTCCTCAATAGAATTACTTCCCTTTACCCAATGAACAGCTGAGATTAGACCTTTGGGAAGAAGGTGGAAACTGAGAAGAGACTTGCAGAAATAGTAGAATTCAGGAGAGGAATTGGACATTGGAAATAGGCTACTGGGAAAAACCTCAGAAACATCTGTGCCACAGGTTTTCTCCTACAAGAGGACAAGACTATAGCCTGAATCCTATTTTTAATATCAAAGCTACTGAATCAGTGGGATTTGCTATGGATTGATTCACTGTCTAGCATTTGATTCAGTAGATCACCTCCAATGGTTCCCAGCTTCTTTTTGACCAGGGACCAGTCTCCAACATTAGTGCCAAAATGGTTACAAATCAGTTTTTGGTCAACTTTACATTCGGTTTGGTTATTTGGGGTGCTGATTCAGAAAATTGTATTAGATAGACCACAGCAGATTTAGTTTCTGATACAGAACATATGCCATCAGTAGCCACCATCTGCTCGCCCACAGAAAACCATATTTAATAAGCCTCGGCACTATAAGAGGGTTTTGTGAAACCAGTCGCTCTCATTGCAATGGAATAGTATTGGTGAAGCCGCAGACCATATTTTAGTTCTTTCAGATCACAGGTAGTCCACGGACCACAGTTTGGGAACCACTAACTCTAATTGGGACTAACCAATGGAAATCAAGTCAATAAAAGCCAGTCCAGAAGAAACGAACCTTAGTACCAAATTATGTGCCATGTTAAATTATAGTTGCCATTATAGTCCTCGTGGACAACAAGTTAAACATGAGCCAACAATGTGATGTGGCGGCAAAAAAAGCCAATGGGATTTTGGCCTGCATCAATAGGAGCATAGTGTCTAGATCTAAGGAAGTAATGCTACCCCTCTATTCTGCTTTGGTTAGACCACATCTGGAATATTGTGTCCAATTCTGGGCACCACAATTCAAGAGAGATATTGACAAGCTGGAATGTGTCCAGAGGAGGGCGACTAAAATGATCAAGGGTCTGGAGAACAAGCCCTACGAGGAGCGGCTTAGGGAACTGGGCATGTTTAGCCTGAAGAAGAGAAGGCTGAGAGGAGATATGATAGCCATGTATAAATATGTGAGAGGAAGCCACAGGGAGGAGGGAGCAAGCTTGTTTTCTGCTTCCCTGGAGACTAGGACGCGGAACAATGGCTTCAAACTACAAGAGAGGAGATTCCATCTGAACATTAGGAAGAACTTCCTGACTGTGAGAGCCGTTCAGCAGTGGAACTCTCTGCCCCGGAGTGTGGTGGAGGCTCCTTCTTTGGAAGCTTTTAAGCAGAGGCTGGATGGCCATTTGTCAGGGGTGATTTGAATGCAATATTCCTGCTTCTTGGCAGGGGGTTGGACTGGATGGCCCAAGAGGTCTCTTCCAACTCTTTGATTCTATGATTCTATGATTCTATGATTATCTGCATCCTTACCTCCTTGGGAATAATGTCACTAAACTTGGCAATGGAAATTACTAATGAAATCTGTAAGATGTGTGACACAGTTGGGCAGCCAACTAAGAGCCTTTCTTTTTTTTCTTTCTCCTCACCCAGACCTCTTTGAACTTTACTCAGGCAATCACTAACTATTATGAGTGCCTTCATTCTGTAACCTTTAAAAGCCATTATTTCATGCCATTATATATAGGATATTTTTATGAATATTTTGGAATGGATTTGTTGGTACATATGTTTAGAATGGAATGGAATGGCCAGACGTTGTTACTGGAAAATGATTTTAACAAGATTACATTGGTGACTACATGTTTTAATGGTTTTATATATGTTTCTATATTGTTATGCTGACAGTTTTTAATCACACTTTTATGAATGCATGGCATCAAATCGTGCCAATTTGTAATCCGCCTTGAGTTGCCATATGGTTGAGAAAGGCAGGCTATAAATGTTGTAAGTAAATAAATAAATAAGTAAGTAAAAACAATGACAACAATATGAGGAATTATTTTCCATTAAGAGTTTGAGTAGGTACCAATGTGCAAAAGTTTACTTAAAAGAAAGTCACACTGATGTGATTCAGGTTTACTCCAAAGTAAATGTCTTTAGGAGTGTAGCTGCATTTATTCTGTTACTAGTAGGTCAAAATCTGGTTCAATGAGATAAACCTTTTAAAGAAGCAGCTGACTTGATAAAGGGATGAATTTTACTTCTTGTTGTGTGTGTGTGTGTGTGTGTTTAAACAAACACCCACAAGCAAAACGCCTTATTCTTTTCAGCTGCTTTAGGCATTTAACTTGTTAGTACATGACTACCATTATAGTCCCAACTAAGACTTTTTTGTCACATCATTAATATCTTCATTCAGAGATCACACATCTTTACTTCAAATAAGCCATTCAACCATACAGTCAACATCTTATGACCTCACTTACAAACAACCTTTGACAGCTGGTAGAAGGCTGAGTAATGGCCTTGCACCTTCCTTCCCCCTCCCTCCAAGAATTCAGTTAACTTGCTGATATCCTAACTTGAATTGTCTTAAGAGAAATGTAACTTCCTAAGTAATTAGTTTCTCTAAGTGACTCAAGGGCTAGTGTAAGGGAGACGTCTGGTCTTTCTGAAATAGCATTGCATATTTTAATAGAGAAGATAGTGCCACTCTCACAAATACCTAATGTTTAGAAACGGAAATATCTTTATCTGTGTAAGTCCAACCACTTTGAGTCTCTTTCAGGAGAGATAAAGCAGGGTATAAATAAATATTATAATAACAACCCCATTCTTGTCATAGACAACCAGATGGGTGTTAACTACTAGATGCCCCTAGTGAGACAACACATTTCCAGATAAATTATAACATCCAGCCATACAGTTGAGCATGACAATGAAAATACATCTTCAGTCATTTTATATGTTGGATTATTGCCTTCATAGAAGGCTCTTCATCAGTGACTGACACTCTACATCAGTGGTTCCCAACCTTTTTTTGACCAGGGACCACCTGACCAGGGACCACTTTGACCAAGGACCACTCAACAACATTAGTATTCAAAAGCTTATGAATCAGTTTTATATTGGGTTTAGATTGGGTTTGGTTCTTTGGGATGCTGGTTCAGAAAACTGCATTAGCTAGACCACATAAGCTCTAGTTTCTGATACAGAATACATGCCATCCAGTAGTCACCATCTGCTTGCCCACATAAAATCATATTTAATACTCTAGAGCTGATGTAGTAGTAGTAATCTTTTATAGGTAGTCAGCCTCTCCCTTTTTGACATCCCCGTTGCCTCGGCACTATAAGACGGTTTTGCAAAACCAGTCGCTCTCGTTGCCGCATGGTTTCGAGGCAATGGTGTAGTAATGGTGAGGCCACAGACCATATTTTTGTTCTTGTAGACCACTGGTGGTCCACGGACCACAGGCTGGGAACCATTGCTCTACACAGATTTACCTCCAAGGATGGTTCAGTGCCTGCCACTAGTTCGGAGTGCTACAAATAACTTAAAAGGTGAATATTGGAAAATAGACACAGTGTAGCTGTAACTATACTTTATAATCCTAATCATTTTTGAAGACCTATCAGTCCTTGTGGTCTATTTCTTACATTATTTTGCAATAGTTTCCAACTTAAGAAAAAGATGAATCCAAAGATTAGATGCATCAAAAACCATGAACAATTGGGGAACACAGGCACAATTTCAAACATTGTTGTCTTTGTAGTAATATCTGTGACTTGATGTACAGAGATTATTTATTTATTTATTTAGTTGAACAAGTTACAATTCACATCGAATCATGCATCAGATGAAGTCTTCGGACATACTGGAAATTCACTAGAAATATAGTGGGACATCTATATTTCTGGATATCAGATATCAGAAATAAAATTGGTTTGTGCTGGGGAAGGGGGTTCATTTCATGAGACTTTTGCTTCAATGGGAGTAGCCCAGTGTCAAATGAAGGAGATGTGAAACCAATAGTTTTGTTGTATCTCCATTAATAAGCAAGAGGCTATGACTTCAGTCTTATTGGTTAGTCATCACTAGAGTAAATCTGTTGAATCAGTTAGATTTATATACATATTGACTCATCATTCAGAAATTGTTTGAATGGGCCTACTCTAGCTGAAACTAAGCAACATGATTCAAGCCAAGAGGCACCCATACTGTTCTGCCTTGCAGATAAAAAAATGAATAAATATAGTAAAGCGAGGTCAAATTTGAATCTCACTGAAATTTCTTATTTAGAAATACAAAAACAGTGGCCTAAATCCAACCTTTAATCCCAACTAATGGTGAGACAATGCATCAACTATATTTACCTATGTGTCGACTCACCATTCAAAAATTCTATAACCAAGGCATTATTGTATTGCATCCAGCTCAGAGCCTTTGAAATAAAGGTAGGTTTGGAAAACACAGTACTTAAATAATATATGTTGCACTTTCCTCTGAAGGATGTAAAATGTTACTTACAGAAGGCTGGTTTAGAAATGCATGTTCATTATTGGATGTCCACAGCATCAACGATAGGCTTGCATGCATGGGATGTCAGTGATAATAAAGACTGCCCATACCATTTGATACCAACGGTACCACGATAATTTTATGAGCAGAACCTAAAACATTTTGCTCCCTGAGATTAAGGAAAAGTTCCCAGTTTCGACTCCATTTATCCTGTCTTTTTTTTTCAATGGATGATGAGATACCATCTTCTGCTTTAACAGAGAAACAAGCTACCTTAGGACAATCAAGCCACGTTGCATTAAATACACAGCTCTGTCCTATAACCAGGAGGAACTGTTAGTGCTCCTCAAATTATCAAGCAAGCGTCACCCAAGAAAACTACCCCACTTTGTCCAATGGTAAGGTCGGCCCTGTTAAACAGGAGCATTTTGAAGCATTTTGAAGCAATAGGGCCTCTATGTTCCTCAACTTACCATGGAAACAGGGAGCCACAGATAACAGCAACCCCCTTAAAATGCCTCGAGAACATCCACAGAATGAAACACAGCAGGCATTTTAGCAAATAAAGACCATGTTTTAGTGCCATGGGATATGTCCCATATTTCTATGAAAATATATGCTGCCATGTGCATGATGATGTAATCCAAATCTTTAAAAGCTTTTACACCCTTAAAAATCTCATCATAAACAAAATAATAGAATCCTAGTGTTTGAAGAGACCTCATGGGCCATCCAGTCCAACCCCCTTCCAAGAAGCAGGAAAATTGCATTCAAAGAACCCCCGACAGATGGCCATCCAGCCTCTGTTTAAAACCCTCCAAAGGAGGAGCATTCACCACACTCCAGGGCAGAGAGTTCCACTGCTGAATAGCTCTCAGTCAGGAATTTCTTCCTCATGTACAGGTGGAATCTCCTTTCTTGTACTTTGAAGCCATTGTTACTCGTCCTAATCTCCAAAGCAGCATAAAACAAGTTTCCTTCCTCTTCCTTATGACTTCCCTTACATATTTATACATGGCCATCATCATCTCTCCTCTCAACCTTCTCTTCTGCAGGCTAAGCATACCCAGCTCTTTAAGTGGATCCTTATAGGGCTTGTTCTCCAGACCCTTGATCATTTTAGTTGCCCTCCTCCAGATACATTCCAGATTGTCAACATCTCCCTTCAACTGCAGTTCCCAGAATGAGACACAGTGTGATTCCAGGTGTGGTCTGACCAAGGCAGAATAGAGGAGCAGTATGACTTCCCTGGATCGAGGCACTAGACTCCTATTGATGCAGGCCAAAATTCATTTTGTTAGTTTTTGACCATCTCTCTAATCTCTTAAGATCATTTGAATTCTGTTCCTGTCTTCTGGGGCATTAGCTATCCCTCCCAAATTGGTGTTTTCTGCGAACTTGATCATCATGCCTTCCAACCCATCATCTAAGTCATTAATAAAACTGTTGAACAAGATCGGGCCAAGGACAGAACTCTGCGACACTCCATTCATCACTTCTTTCCAGGATGAAGAGAAAGGATTGGTGACCACCCTTTGGGTTTGTTTGCTTAACCCAGTGGTTCTCAACCTGTGGGTCCTCAGATGTTTTGGCCTTCAACTCCCAGAAATCCTAACAGCTGTTAAACTGGTTGGGATTTCTGGGAGTTGTAGACCAAAATACCTGGGGATCCACAGGTTGACAACCACTGGCTTAACAGATTACAAATAATTTGTTGTACCTCAATAGTAGTATAGCAAACCTATTTTGAACCAATCTTGCCAAGAAAACGCTGTAACAAATTCGCATTAGATTTGCAATAGGTCAGGAATGACTTCAAGGCACACAATAACAACAAATTCTACCCCACAACACGGCTTTGCCCTCTCGAATGGCAGAGACGGCCCTGGCAGTGATCAAGACATCTCAATGTCAAGTTTAGGTGCAGAGTGGGCCTTGGAAGTTATTTTTGCCATATTTCAAAAATCTGTGCCCTACTCCAAGTCTCCCAGAATAATCTAAAGGAATAAGCAGAATTGAGGTCCCTGCCTCCAGGCTTGCAATTACATGTTAAGACATCAGGTACATAGTATATTATTATTATTATTTATTATTTGCATTTGTTGACCGCCACTCTCAGCCCGAAGGCGACTCGTGGCGGTGTACAGAACATAGAACATAAAGACAACAATTACAATAGATTAGGACTATAACATACATCTTACTAACATACAGCTCATTAAGCTAAAATCCGCTTCGTCTTGTTTGAATCATAATCAATCTCGTGGTCATAGTCCATAGGGCAAACCTGTTGTCCAAATGCCCGATCACCGTCTCCCAAAGCAGTTTACTATACTCCCAACACAAAAATAGAGAATGGGATGTTGGTGGACAGGAAAAGAGATTTAAATCTTAAAAACTGTGGCACAGACACCAAAAACTGGGAAGCCCTGGCCCTTGAACACTCTAGCTAGAACTCCGCTGTGGACCAGCAGTGCTGTGGAGGCATGAATGGAGGGCAAAAGGGAGAAACGTGCCAAGAGGAAAGTGTGTCAAGCCAACTCTGACCAGAACCTCCTTCCACCTGGAAACTGATGCCCTCACTGTGGAAGAACATGAGGGTCAAGAATAGGGCTCTACAGTCACCTACAAACCCACTGCCAAGACCCTACACTTGGAAGGCTATCGTACTTGGACAATAAGGGATTGTCTAAGGTATAAGGCAGTGGTTCCCAACCTTTGGTCCTCCAACTGTTTTGGACTTCAGTTCCCTCAATTCCTAGCAGTTGGTAAACTGGCTGGGATTTCTGGGACTTGAAGTCCAAAACAACTGGAGGATCAAAGGTCAGAAACCACTGCTTTAGTCCAACACATCTTAATGTCCAACACACCTGGAGGAACAAAGATTGGGAACCACTGGTATAGGAAATTAAACCAGTTCCAGTTACTATTCCAGTTACTATTCATATTATGAATATCTGGATGGAACCAGGTTTTCCATTCTTGGTGGAATGGCTTCCATTAGGCCTCAAAGGCAGTGTGCCCCAGTGGAGGCAACAGAAAAGCTCTAACACTCTTTTCTGCTCCTGGTTTGCAGCCTAGATATACATAGACTATACAGATGCAGCCTTGAACACACAATACACACAGCTGCTATTCCCACAACTACCATTTGCACAGCTAGTGGGATGTTCATTCTCACAGACAGCAGAACTAGGATTTTCACATATTTATAACAAATTTCCTTTGGATTGAATCGCAGAAACAAGTAGAACTACAGCTTCTTTAGACACATTGATCAAATTCACAATTAGAGAGGGGAAGAGCATCTTGTTCTCTATGGAAAATCAGCCATTATTTGGGTAAGCTGAGATGTGCTGAATGAAACATCTGTTAGAGGAGCAGAGAGAGGGGGAGGTTGAGGCTCCTGGAAGAGTCTGGTTCTTTTGCCTAAATCTATTTTTGTACAGCCCAAAGCTTCTATGAAGAATAAAAGAGCAATACTAATACTAGAGTATGCATTTACGACATAGACACATTGCATGGTATAACTGCAAGCAATATAGCACCATCTGGTGTAAAAAAATGAACATGCAATACAGATTTTTGGTGGGTCATGTACCTAATGAAAGGTTTGACATAGACAAGAATGGCAAAGGAGAAAATGCTCAACTGCTATGATGTATGAAGTTAAAAATCACAATATGGTGTTGCTTTGTTACTCTGAACTATAGCAGAGTTCAGAAAGTTACTGAGTCCCCCCTTGGGGATGAGAAGGGCGGTATACAAGTGTATGAAATAAATAAATAAATAATACTTTTAAAAAATAATAATTTTGCCAAAGTAATTTAATTATCATCTGCTTTGCCCATTGCTTTTTAGCTATGGCAGGTTGGAGAAATAGGAGAACATTGTGGGGCAAGTGGGCTTCTTAACAAAAGACCCTCCTCATAAATATACAGCAGAGTAACTTATCAGCAGCAGCATGACCCAACAACAGTCGCCAAAGGTGATAGAAAGAACAATAACACAGGGACCAATGTTATCTCCTCCACAGAAGGCTTTTCTTTGTAGTAAAATAATATTGCTGCACTGTTTACAACAGTGGTTCTCAACCTGTGGGTCCCCAGGTATTTTGGCCTACAACTCCCAGAAATCCCAACCAGTTTACCAGCTGTTATGATTTCCAGGAGGTGAAGGGGACTCACAGGTTGAGAACCACTGATTTACAAGAACAAGGTTTCCATAACATAAATTTCTTTACACTTCCTTCTTTGCTTCCATGCTAGGCTTCTTTCTCATGCAAATAAACAGCTTCGCTCTCACGGAGCCTCCTCTCATACTGAACTTACTCAGGAGCTTCACACGGTAGCTTTACACACAGCTTTACATACAAGGCCTTGGCAAAAGTATGATAGCTGGGGATCCAGTGCTGGTAGCGCTACGCTGGTTGCGTAACACGGCTCTGAATTAGAGAAGGAAACACGTTTGCCAGACAGCGCACCAAGTGAGAGACGCAGCTGCAGCTGGATACCAGTGAAGTACTGTAACACAGGTGGGACAGGATAACAGTGAAGTAATGTAAGAGTGACTGGATTTGATTCATTTTTTACCACTACTCATATTTCTCCCCTCCTTTCCATCCTTCCTTCCAATGCAACAACGTTTTTGAACATATTTGCATGCGCTCTCTGGATAGCCTACATCAGTATGCTTGGCTGTTTCCCCTCCTCCTTTCTACCGAACTACCTTGCATAGGATCTCCGATCTCCGGACAGCCTACATCAGCCATGCTTGACTGTCCCTTCCCCCCCCCCCCCCATTCTACCAAACTACCTTGTCAACTCTGTCGTAGCTGCATCTCTCACTGTGTGCAGTTTCTCATGCACATCGTGCTGTGTCTAGCACGTGTATTCCCTTCTCTAATTCAGAGCTGCGTTATGCAACCAGCGTAGCACTACCAGCACTGGGTCCCAGCTATCATACTTTTGCCCTTTTTTGCTTCCATGCTTGGCTTCTTTATCATGCAGATAAACAGCTTCGCTCTCACAGAGCCTCTTCTCACAATGAACTTACTCAGGAGGTTCACACAGTAGCTTTACACATGGATTTACACACAAGTCCTTAAACCTGGGGCTTCTCTCATCGAAGCTTCTCACAGACTAAGGCCTACCTCACACTGTGAGGCCTTCTAACAGACTGAGGCCTTTCTCCCACTGAGGCAAACTGACACAGAGGCCTTCTAAGCTACAGGCACACCAGTTTATATAGAACTGCAGCTTTTGCTGAGTCATTGCATCCATTTAACCCTTTCAGTGCTTGACTCACATTTTTGTAATTAAAAATGCCTAGTTAATTTTTAATATTTCTGACAAACATGACTGAAACTTCTGGAGGGTTCAATCATCTCAAAAGATCCACCAAGCTGTTTCTCTTCTCTTCCCCAAAAAGTAAAAAATAATAAAATAATTGGAAGTCATTATGCATAAAATTAACAATGTTTACTGTGATTATATAACCTTTGACATGAATATTGCTGCTTTAACAATTGGCACAAGGAAGTGTTTGAAAAAAGTATAGTGATCCCTGGATGCCATTCTTGAATCTCACTGTTGAGAGAATGCTAGACTATAAATTCAATAAATTAAAAATACTGAATTAATGGGATGATGATGGTTACTATTATTATTATTATCTTAAAAGAGAACCAGAAAGGAATCTCTGAAAAATAATAATCAACATTTCTAATACAAAATTCTGCTAGACAGGATACAAGCAAGAAGAAACAATCCTCTACATTTACCCAAGGCGAAATAAAATGTCCCTCTTGTTTACCCTCAATGGAGAAATGCTATCCTGGAAAAATGTGACACAACTATGTATGAAAAGTCAAATGTGAAAAGATTCGGAGGCAGGAATCTTTTCACTATAACACATTTTTATACCGTGAACCTGATTTAAGCATCCTTGTCACACAATTGAGATGATTAAACTATGTTAAGAGAGTGGTTCCTTCTTGAGGGCCATATTCATGAAGTCCTTGAAATCTCATGCTAATTCTTGTCTTTTATGCTTGATTAATCTGGAGGGTTCTCATCTAGGCAATTACAGATTAAAATCATGTTACCCTTCACATGCTCTTTACCAGATGAGGGAAGAAATGCACCATTTTGTCGGCCTTTGATTACTCTCTTTTGCATAAACAAAAGATCTGAATATTACCCAAAGTATCCATGCTTTTGACTCCTAAGACTTGAATTCTTCTGTTTTGTGCCTCAGTCAAAACCATATCCAACAGGCAAGAGTAAATATAAATTAAATGTAGAACATTGGTTCAGGTTTAATGCAAAATCACCTGAGATCGAATACTTTTATGGTATATAAGCCTTCTTAAATATAGTACAAGCTCATTATTCAGTGGTGGCTCAGCAACTCCCACAATTTGTAGAAAAAATGTTGAATGCAGGAGAAATTGTAGCTCACGCTCCAGTCAATTTTGATCTAGCAAGACATCAGCAAAGGAACAAGCATGTTATGATGATGGTGCTCAAATTACAAAGATGACATAACAGGGGGAAAGAGTTCCCCATTGACACCCAAAGCTACTGTTGCTAGATAGCTTTGGGATGTGAGTGAATGACTAAAAATTGAAAAGGGGGAATTCAGGGACGAGGCCTCTAGACTTCATCTTTCTTCTTCTTCCCCTCTCCCAGCAATTTTAGGATGGCATTAGAGATATCCTAGGGGCCGTGGTGGCACAACAGGTTAAACCGCTGAGCTGCTGAACTTGCTGACCAGAAGACTGGTGGTTCAAATCCATAGGATGAGGTGAGCTCCCACTGTTAGCCCCAGCTCCTGCCAACGTAGCAGTTCGAAAACATGCAAATGTGAGTAGATCATGCCTTTTCAAGAAGGCATGCAGACATAGCATCCACAAGACCAAGGAGGCATCTACAGACAATACAGGCTCTTAGAAATGGAAATGAGCACCACCCCTCAGAGCCAGAAGGGCAAGTCATTCTCTTTTTCTGTCTTTCGTTGTTTCTAGGCATTGAATATTTGCCATTGTGATTGTCTATGTATGCTGTAATCCGCCCTAAGTCCTCTCAGGGAGATAGGACGGAATACAAATAAATTATTATTATATCATTTGAATTTTTGAGGGCAAGAGCTTTTGGAGAGTGAAATATTCTACTTCAAAGCATGGTGAAGTCTCCTCTAAATGTTTTTAAGCAGAAGCTGGGTGGCCATTTTTTGGGAAGGCTTTGATGTATTTTCCTGCAAGCAGATGGATTGGATGGGCCTTGTGATCTCTTCCCACTTGATGATTCTCTGCTTCTATCCCACTGAATCCTGAGATTTGCAGGTGCTAAAAGATCTCTATTTCATTCTGAGATACAATATTTGGCAGACTATTTAAGCAACTAGTAAAATTACAAATTCTAAGACCCCACAAAATGAAGCTATGGCAATCAAAGTGGTATCCAAGCACTATAATTGTGTACAGTGTGTATGCCCCAAGATGCCACCATTGAAAATAATGTCCTCTTCCTAGAATCATGAGCCATGCTGCTTGATATGTTCTGGGAATCAAAGTCCAAAAAGGTAATATTTCCAGGCTCTAGGTCTGGTGCAGTCCACTGTGGCTGACCACATTTCTCTGCAGACTTGCACAGAGGTCTTTCCAAACCTCATAACCTGAGATCCTTTGAAAGGAAGAAGAATACCAGGCCCTTCTGCATGCAAATAATGTATTCTACCACAAAGCTCTAAGCCCCTCCCTTGCATTCATCCATACTAAATGGTATTGATCCAGACAAGAGATATGCCTAATATAGGGGGAGCCAGAGCAGACAACTAGACCTAAAGCAATGCAGCAAATCACAAATTCTAAATAAATCAATGTGATGCCTTATGTTTAACAACACAACTGCAGGAGAATGTAACCTATACTAGAGTCCTCATCCTTTCCCAACTGGAAAGAGAGAGAGAGAGAGAGAAAAGGGGGGGGGGGCAATAACCAATGCTAGAAGACTCTGCCAAACAACAAAGCATAGATTTTATACATGCACATCAATTTAGCCCTAAAGCCTCAAAAGCCTGAGGGTCATCCCAACCCCTTTTAATACCAAAGGGTCTGACGATACAGCAGATCAAGCAACCAAGCCCAAACCTGCTTTTGTCTGAGCAAAGATGAAAGCTCCCTCAAACAGGTGAAGGCTCCTTTTGAATCATCACCTGCAATTAAACAAAGGAAAACTTAGAGGAGGAGAGGTAAACTGAACTCACTTTTAAAAGACACCAACAGAGCAGGTGGATGCTTGCTGAGGATGGCTGTGGTGTCTGCTGTCATTCTTTCACCAAATCATGCTCAATTGCCAAGAACTGTCGCAGGAGAGGCAACAGGTCAATTGCAAAGAGGGCAGAAGAAGGGAAGGGAAGAGACCATGAAAATGTTAAATGTTGTTTCTCTTACGCAGAGCTTGGGGAAAACAATACTGCTTGGGACTACAGTTCCCAGAATCCTCCAGCCAACACAGCTATCTCCAAGGCTCTGGATTTCTGGATTTCCAGTTGTCCTTACATGTAGAAATGTAAGAAGAATCACCAACTTTATTTATATCTTCTTGTAAAACACTAACTCCTTGGACATTCCCAGAACCTGAGTTCAGGCATTGTTGTAGGTTTTTCGGGCTATATGACCATGTTCTAGAAGCATTCCCTCCTGACGTTTTGCCTGCATCTGTGGCAAGCATCCTCTGAGGATGCTTGCCACAGATGCAGGCGAAACATCAGGAGAGAATGCTTCTAAAACATGGCCATACAGCCCGAAAAGCCTACAACAACCCAGTGATTCCGGCCATGAAAGCCTTCAACAATACATTGTTAAACACTATTTAATTCCACTTCTCTGTTGCCTTGGTATATTCTAGAGCCCCATTAAAAAGAGGTGGAAAAAACCTTGCATTAAAGTGAACTTGTCTCCTTGGTGACCTTTTCGAGAAGCTATATTGGTTAGGGTTGCTGGGACATGCAGTCCAATGACATTTAGAGAGCTGCACAATTCTCACACCTGTATTAGAATATTAGGTAAAATGTGCATGCGTCTTTTGAATTAAAAACAAATGAAAAAAATTGCACAAATGCAAATGGGGGGAATGCATAACTCAACAAACATGCAGAAAAGCCAGAATGCTACTTGTGTCTTATGCATGTGTACGTTCTCCTGTGAAAGTAATTGGGTATTCTTGCCTGTGGCTGAACATCTAGATACTGAATGTATTGAAGTTTGTGAAAGTGGAGTTGTGCACAGGGCACCATTCTACATGCCAGATGAGCATGCGTACACATGCCAGTGTGAATGTGTTTCAGCTGCATGTTCAATTGTGCACTGGCACTGTCAGAATTGTCAGCATTGTCATTCAACACAAAGGTTGCATAGCACAGCCAATATGTAATCTCGGATATACAACCCTGATGCAGCCAAAGAGTACACAATATTTTTATTTATTTATTTATCGTTTCAGGAGCGAACCAAACAGTTGTACTGTATTTTAAAAACACACGCACATGAACACAAAGTTTGCAAACTTGGTATTCTATGAAATGTCCTTTGACCAGTAGCTGACCACTTGGAGTGCCTCTGGTGTTGCTATAAGAAGGTCCTCCATAGTGTATGTGGAAGGGCTCAGACTGCATGGTAATAGGTGGTCTGTGGTTTGCTCTTCTCCACACTCTCATGTTGTGGATTCCACTTTGTAGCCCCATTTCTTCAGATTAGCTCTGCATCTCATGGTACCAGAGTGTTGTCTGTTCAGCGCCTTCCAAGTCGCCCAGTTTTCTGTGTGCCCAGAAGGTAGCCTCCTTTTTGGTATCAGCCATTGACTGAGGTTCTGGGTTTTAGCCTGCTACTTCTGGACTCTTGTTTGTTGAGGTGCTCCAGCTAGTGTCTCTGTAGATCTTAGAAAAACTATTTCTTGATTGAAGTCATTGGAGTGCTGGCTGATATCTAAATAGGGGATGGGCCGGAGATGTCACTGCCTTGGTCCTTTCACTATTGGCTGCTACTTCCCGGCGGATGTCAGGTGGTGCAATATTGACTAAACAGTGTAATTCCTCCAGTGGTGTAGGGTGCAGACACCCCGTGATAATGCGGCATGTCTCATTAAGACCCACATCCACTGTTTTAGCGTGGTGAGATGTGTTCCACACTGGGCATGCATACTCAGCATACTCAGCAGCAGAGTAGCAAAGTGCAAGGGCAGATATTTTAAAGTGTTTCATCAATACTTATGTAGAGCTTCCCCCTCCATGACATAAAATCCCACAACCCAAAGGAACAACAGGAAGAAAACACATCTGGGATTAGAAAAAACTGAATCAAATCAAGATTCATATACTATTCCTATTTGGAAACCAACTTGTCCCACCTCCAAAATATAACTTTAGATATAGAATTGGTTATATCCAGACTTAATCATATTTAAAGCAGCCATATTGAAATCATAGAATCATAGAATCAAAGAGTTGGAAGAGACCTCATGGGCCATCCAGTCCAACCCCCTGCCAAGAAGCAGGAATATTGCATTCAAATCACCCCTGACAAATGGCCATCCAGCCCCTGCTTAAAAGCTTCCAAAGAAGGAGCCTCCACCACACTCCGGGGCAGAGAGTTCCACTGCTGAACGGCTCTCACAGTCAGGAAGTTCTTCCTAATGTTCAGATGGAATCTCCTCTCTTGTAGTTTGAAGCCATTGTTCCGCGTCCTAGTCTCCAAGGAAGCAGAAAACAAGCTTGCTCCCTCCTCCCTGTGGCTTCCTCTTATACATGGCTATCATATCTCCTCTCAGCCTTCTCTTAGATTAGAAATCAACATGTCTAATCTAGTCTGGATCAAACCTAGATTTTCGTAGGTTGGGATTAAAATAAAAAATTACTATATATCTTGAAAATGGATTTATCAGTCATTCTCAAAAAAATCAGGGGTTTGGAAGGAGGGGCAATGAAGAATCACAGAGATTTTCCACACCTCTTAGCTGCGATACCCCAAATTCTTTGATGGAATCTAGTAACTATATGGGCAGCCGCTTTGTTCATGTCTGTTCTACTTGCAAGATCATTACATTCTATCTCTTACATATCCCAATGTGACACTGGGCAAACTCACTACCAGCAAAAGACATATGGTCCCAATCAGAATATCTTCCCGAGACAATAAATGCAATCAAAATACAGAAGTACCAAATAAATGAGTAACAAGCACTCTTCTGCGCAGGGGCGGCTCAACCCATTACGCAAAGTAAGCATTTGCAGTATAGTTGATTTTGCCCAGGGGCGCTCTTTAGGTGCTCTTGGGGGAAAATAGACCTTGACATATGCAAGTTGTAGTTACTGGGATGTATAGTTCACCTACAATCAAAGAGCATTCTGAACTCCACCAGTGATGGAATTGAACCAAATATGGCACACACAGCTCCCACGACGAAGAGAAAATATATATCAGTGATTGGTTGGGGGGGGGGGTTGGGGGGCGCCAAAATACTGTTTGCTTACCATTGAAAATTACCTAGGGCCGCCTCTGCTTCTGCTCAAATTGATTTGGTTACATGTAATCTAAGCATTGGGCTAACAAATAATGAAGGCTTCTCTTCAACTCAACCTTGCACAGTACATTACATTTTTCTCTTAATTGTATTTTTATCAGGTCACCTTGGAATATAGAAATCAAGTGGCATTTCTTCTGCTTTGCTTCCTGCAAGATCATAACAACAATCAATTAAAATTAATTTTCTTCCAAGGAACCCCCTGTTGAAGCAGCTCCACCGGCTGCCAGTCTGTTTCTGAGCACAATTCAAAGTGATGGTTATGACTTTTAAAGCCCTAGATGGTTCAAGTTAAAGCTATTTGTCTGACCGCATTCCCTTGTAAGAACCTGCCCAGGCTCTGAGATCTTCAGGAGAGGTCCTTCTCTCAGTCCCACCTTCATCTCAAGCTCGGTTGGTGGGAAAATGAAAGCAGGCCTTTTCAGTGGCTGCCCCTCGACTCTGGAACTCCCTGTCCAGGGAAGCTAAAATGTCCCCCTCTGCTGTCCTTCTGGTGGCAGGTTAAAACCTTTTTATTCAGACAGGCTTTTAAAGAAGGTTTTTAAGATCATGTCAGGGACTGCTGTGGTTTTATATGTTTTTTTTATGCAGTGATTCTCAATCTTGCTAATGCCACAGCCCCTTAATACAGTTCTTCATGTTGTGGTGACCCCCAACCATAACATTATTTTGTTGCTACTTCATAACTGTAAATTTTGCTACAGTTATGAATTGTAATGTAACTATCTGATATGCAAGATGTATTTTCATTCACTGGACCAAATTGGGCACAAATACGTGATACGCCCAAATTTGATATTGGTGGGATTTGGAGGGGGGGGGGTTACTGATTTTATCATTTGTAAGCTGTAGTTGCTGGGATTTATAGTTCACCTACAATCAAAGAGCATTTTGAACTCCAACAACAATGAAATTGAACCAATCTTGGCACACAGAACTCGCATGACCCACAGAAAATACTGGAAGGGTTTGGTGGCCATTGACCTTGAGTTTTGGAGTTGTAGGTAAAGGTAAAGGTTTTCCCCTGACATTAAGTTCAGTAGTTCACCTAGATCCAGAGAGCACTGTGGACTCAAACAATGATGGATCTGGACCAAACTTGGCACGGATACTCAATATATCCAAATGTGAACACTGGTGGAGTTTAGGGAAAATAGACCTTGATATTTGGGAGTTGTTGTTGCTGGAATTTATAGTTAGCCTACAACGAAAGAGCATTCTGAACTCCACCAACAATAGAATTGGGCTAAATTTCCCACACTGAACCCCTATGACCAACAGAAAATACAGAAAAACAGAAAAATGGATAATGAAATTGGATTCTGATTTTATTGATGAGATGTGATGGATTTGTCATATTGATGTATTGGTGTCTAATTAATTGCTATGGTATTGTTTTTAAATGTCCAATGATTTCCTATTGTGTATACTGAATTATTGCTGTTAACCGCTCTGAGTCGCCTTAGGGCTGAGAAGAGCGGTATACAAATAAAGTAAATAAATAAATAAATAAAATACTGTGTTTTTTAAGGATTGAATCTGAATTGCTTTGATACTAATTATGTTTAATGCTGTTTTAATATTAGTATATCTTTAATTTTATGCTGATGTTTTTATGTTAGGCCACTTTGAGTCACCTGCAGAAGATATAAGGCAGAATATTAATAATAATAATAATAATAATAATAATAATAATACTCTTTCTTTTTCCATATTCCATCTTTTTTTTAAAAAATAGATGTGACCACCTTTGGTCTATCCATGCTGATGTTTTATTCTATGAAAGGCCTCATATAATAATGATAATGATAATCTTATTTTATATATATAGGTAGAGAAAGAACAAGAAAAATCTGCCATAAGGAAAGATATATTTTGAAAGTCAGGACATACCTCCTTAAATGTTTCATGGCAGATTCTGTTCTGTAGTACAAGCCAAACATCACTAACATCAGAAAGAGCCGCCAATGCATATTCAAAAGGTGAACTTGATCCAACATATATCTTTTTGTTGGTGTTGTTGTTATTGAGGGCTTCTAAAGGTAACGTGTTACTTCAACATTCCTGGAAGAAAAAGAAACATGTCTCTAGAACAGATAAACCCTGTGCTGGAACCTGGTGAGAAGAACTACCCCTTTGCTGCAGTTCTGGGGCATGTTGTAACACTCTGCCTGTTGGTGCTTCCCTGGAGCATGACATGCAGCTACAGAATAATGAAGGCATTGAATGGCTTGATTGACGGAGTTCCAGCGGCACACAGAAAAGAGAAGAAATGATTGCAACATCA
This sequence comes from Anolis sagrei, assembly GCF_037176765.1. NCBI lineage: Eukaryota > Metazoa > Chordata > Lepidosauria > Squamata > Anolidae > Anolis > Anolis sagrei. The sequence goes on along the minus strand of NC_090026.1, from coordinate 119,485,429 downwards.
TGGCAACCCCCTCTTGGATTAAAATTTCCTCCTCATCTGGAGACTTAGAAGGATGCCAGCATTTGTAAACATTTCATTACAATAGTTTCCACAGGCTCATACAAAGAAGTAGGAGAACCTAAGAAGACTTGTCTTGGGTAGAATTCCATGGCTAATGCATAGATACTTAAAGCCTTTGGGAAAACTATATTGTTTGGCTTTATTCAGGGGTTATCTGTATACCCCTTCTGTTAAGATTAAGACCCTTAGCAGACAGAGGCACTTTAGGCAGGGTGAAAAGATAACCAAAATGAGTTTACTGAAACAAGATGAACAAAGGGATAACTCCCCCCGGGACTATCATAAGGTAACTTAAAACAATACATTACAAAAGGAGATTTTGCTGGTTGCAGTCATTTTTCTGAAATCTTTGAAAGTCTTTTGCCTCTGGTGTAAAGCAATGGATTATAAATTGTTGCTTACAAACTGTCTTAATCTTCTCTCCTGTAAAGCTTAGGCTGGCCAAAAGCTTCTATTGTCCTTTGGACTGTTGGTATAATACTGCTAAATGCAGCCATGCTAAGAATGCCTGTTTTGGATTGCTAGGCCTAGGATACCAGGCAATATCCAAGCCTCTAATTCACTGTAGCTCTGCTGTAGAAAGAAGGAGGAGTCCAGCAAAGAGCTCTGTTACAGGGAAATGGAATAGACAAACTAAGATTGACCTCTGGAGGAAGTTTAAGCTCCACCCAAAAACTAATACAAAGGAAGTTATCTACACTATTGGGAAGGCCTATAAACAGGGGGGACTAAAGCAGACGAGAGGAGAAGGCAAAGCCAAGACTTCCCAATGTACTTCTATGTTATGGTGCACTACTCAGATCCAGTTGTGTAGCTGTAGAATTTTGAAGTGTAGGCTGGCACTATTATGAGTTCCAACTATAGCAGGTAGATTGAAACAAATGGATTGACTTAGGTATTTGGCTTATTGTTCAACAATTAAATGGGGACTAACCAATAGTATTCCTGCCATTATCTGTCACATATAAAAAAAAGTTTTGTAGAATCCAACTGTTCAAGAGCTGTAGCTAAATAGCTCTTGCCCCAGACTTTGTCTTCAGGAATAGTACTTTTCGTATAGCATTGTAATACTCTACCTTTGTCTCACCTGTGAGTATTTTAGAATCCAATATTCTGTTTTCTGGCCTCCTTAACAAAGGCTAAAAATGTTAATCCTATAGAATATTCACATATGGAAAACATAAAGCAACTGGCCATCCCATGAAAGTTTGATTATCCCATGCTCAGCCCCTTTTATAGTTTGTTCATGTTTAGTATTTTTGGTTATTGGTCCTTGTTGAACATTATTTTGATGGAGTTTCAATGCTGCTGTTTTATTTTGTTATGTTTTATTTAATTGTGTTTTATCTGGATTGTTATAGTTTTATGTTTTTATTTTATTGTGGTTTTTTTTGATTGATTGCTTTGTTTTTATGTTTTGTGGACATTCTATCCCATATGTAAGCCGCCCCGAGCCCCTCCAGGGAGATGGTTGCGGGGTATAAGAATAAAGTAGTAGTAGTAGTAGTAGTAGTAGTAGTTGTGAATCAGGACTAAAAACTATTTCTACCCTATCAAACTAGAGCTAGCCATCTAATATAGGAAGGTTGGGAGCTAAAGCCAATGTGCTAGTGGTCACAATGGTATCTTCTTTCAATATAGCACTTTGTGGAACCAATGACTAGTCCAGGGGCCCTTCCACACAGCCATATATCCCAGAGTATCAAGGCAGAAAATCCCACATTATCTGAGTTTGGATTCAAATAACCCAGTTCAAAGCATATATTGTGGGATTTTCTGCCTTAATATTCTGGGATATATATAGTTATTGTAATAAGTGTTTATTAATTGTGTACTGCGCGGGATTTTAACTGTTTTATATCTGGCATTGAATTTCTGCTGTTCTTGTTGGTTGTGAACCGCCGTGGTTGTGAGTCGCCTTCGGGCTGAGAACAGCGGTATATAAGTAAAGTAAATAAATAAATAAATATAGGGCTGTGTGGGCCTCAGAAGGTATTTTCACCCTCCAGAGCAACTTTGGGAGAATGCACAGGAAACAGCTATGGGAGAGTCATAAGTGCACTCCAGGGATCCACTGGATCCCACCATTCCACTAGCAGTAGTCTTTCTTTGTATCCCTGGACCCTTCCACACAGCCCTATACCCCAGAATATCAAGGCAGGAAATCCCACATTATCTGAAAGTGGACTCCGATAACTCAGTTCAAAGCAGATATTGTGAGATTTTCTGCCTTGATATTCTGAGATATAGGGCCCGGCTGTGTGAAAGGGCCCACAATCTTTTGATCTTACTTCCACTAAGATCTGTATGTTACCTCTCTGTTAGATATGTAATTCTTCCTCAATTTAATTCTTGAAGGAAGCAATAGGAATGATAGATAACGTCTTCTTACTGTGAGAAAGTTTTCAGATTGGGATTTGTTCTGCACAAAATTTGTACATACAAATTTTGCACAGAAAACAACATTTTCGGCACAGAAATATTGTTCTCCGCATAGAGATGAAGGAATTTTGTTCTGAATGAGTCCTCAACTTCAAAGATACTAATCAATTCAATTTTATCTTTTTCAAGGTTTCTCAAAACCTAAGAAACACCTTTTCCAAATATTTTTAATATTATTTCCATTTGTAATCACCTATTGGGATGAGTAGCAAATATACACTTTTGTAGGAAAAGTTAGGGACTCTTGGGAGACCTTTAAAGTATTTGCTTCTTGCCTTTGAAAATCCTTCAAGTCTCTCCTTAACTGCCCTGCTCTCCTGGATGCTGTTTGTTTTTTTCCTCATCATGTAGTGTGATGAAATGCTGGGAACTGGATTTGACAGACAGATGGATGAATGAATGACCCCAGTGTGTCTCATTCTGAAACACAAGTTGAGTATTGCATTTTCCATGGGTTTCTTTATAAGGGCAACTTGCAACATGCTGTAACCTTAAGGATGTGATTACTGATTAGAAAGGATTATTAGGTAACATTGTAGTGCCCCAAAAGACACTGATGTTTTAATCACATTACCGAATGGTGTGTCTGTTTACTTTAAACCATCAACAATCAGTTCTTCAAAGCCCTTTGTTTTGGGGCTCTCACCCTCTGAATTCATAAACCATTTAAATTTCTTTCCTCCTCCACCTGCCCCTTTCCCTTCTTTTTTGGGGGGAGTGGATCATGCACTAACTCCATTACACTTGGCACAACACTGTAAAACACTTTGGCAGTCAAACAAATAGCGCTACACGAGACCAAACATAATTGTGGGTTATTGAAAAATGTTTCCTGTACATAACTGGAATTCCCCCTTGTTAGCTAAAAGTTTTCTAAGCTGGGCAAAGTTCACTTTAGTAGTGCCTGCACACCTTCGTGTCCTGCCCTTGTGGGGTGCATTCGATCCTTGTTTTCTCCACTCATCTCAATTTCTCTCAGAGCTCGGTAAAGTTACTTTCTTGAGTTCAATTTCTCTAAAGGACCTTGATAAGCTAGAAAACTGGGATGACATTAAGAGAATTCAACAGAAAGAAATGCAAAATAATATATTTAGGCTACGGAAGGCACACTTACAGGATAGGGGATGCTTAGCTTGGCAACAGTGCATGTGCAATGGGCCTTAAGATGATTGTTGATGATAATAATAGTAATAATAATAATAATAATAATAATAATTCACAAATGGAGACTGAGGGCCTGATTGTGGTAGCCCAAGAACAAGCCATTAGAACAAATGCCATCAAAGCCAGAATTGAAAAGTCAATGACAGATCCCAAATGTACACTCTGCAAGGAAACAGATGAAACAATAGATCACATCCTCAGCTGCTGCAAGAAGATCATGCAGACAGACTACAAGCAGAGACGTAACACCATTGCTCAGATGATTCATTGGAACTTGTGCCACAAATACCATCTGCCTGCGACAAAGAAGTGGTGGGATCACAAGCCAGAAAAAGTTACCGAAAATGAACACGTCAAACTCCTCTGGGACTTCCGAATTCAGACAGACAGAGTTTTGGAGCACAATACTCCTGACCTCACAATCGTGTTAAAAACAAAGTATGGATTGTTGATGTTGCAATCCCAGGTGACAGCAGGATTGAAGCGAAACAACTGGAAAAGCTGACACGTTATGAGGATTTAAAGATCGAACTACAAAAACTGTGGCACAAGCCAGTCAAGGTGATCCCAGTGGTGATCGGCACACTGGGTGCAGTGCCTCAAGACTTTGGCATGCACTTAAAACACAATCTGCGCTGACAAAATTACCATCTGCCAGCTGCAGAAATCCACTTTACTGGGATCTGCACGCATTATTCACCAATACATCACACTGAAATACAACACTGGGAAGTGTCTGACGTGTTATCCAATACAACAACCAGCAGAGTGATCTTGTCTGCTGTGGACTCATCTTGTTGTGTTTCAAATAATAATAATGATAATGATAATAATAATAATGACAACAACTTTATTCTTAAATCCCGCCACCATCTCCCCAAAGGGACTTGGGGCAGCTTACATGGGGACCAAGCCCAACAAAAACAGAAATAAGCTATAGCACGATTAAAATACATTGCATTTCAATAATTAAAGCAATAAAACCAAGCAACTGACATCATACCAACATAAGAACATCTATAAGCATCAACCTGTAGTGAGAACAGCGGACATGTTCAGATCTAGGAGGGCAGGGCAAAAGCTACATCGCTTCTATGCTGGTGGTCTTTGTTTCTTCCAGCATGCTGACATTTATTCGCCTGTCCTCCCAAGCGATTTGCAGGATTTTTTGGAGGCAATGCTGATGGAATCATTCCAGGAGCTGAATGTGACGTCTATAGACAGTCCACATTTTGCAGGTATATAGCAGAGTTGGGAGGACAATAGCTTTATAAACATTTGGGTCTGCCTACGGATGTCCCAGTCCTCAAACACTTTCTGCTTCATTCGTAAAAATGCTGCACTCACAGAGTAGGGTTTTATTTCAGAATCAATACTGACTTTTGTAGAGAGGTGGCTGCCAAGGTAGTGAAAATGGTCAACATTTTCTAATGTTCCAGCTGGTGACTGCTGGAAGAGCACTTTGGTTTCAATGAGAGGCCAAGCTTCTCGTATGCTTCTGCAAAGGTGTTTAGGGTGGCTTGTAGGTCTTCATCTGGATGCGCACAGACTACATTATCATCAACATATTCGAGTTCTATGACAGATGTTGTTGTGACCTTGGTTTTGGCTTTCAGTCTGCTGAGGTTAAATAGCTTCCCATCTGCCCATTGGCATACAAGTAAACATTGTTACACAAAAACAAATAGATCTCACACATGCAATCATAACTCAGAAATGTTCTGGACTACAGTTTCCAGAATGCTAGCTGGAGGATTCAAAGAGCTGTATTCTGGAAATGTAACTTTTTCTGAGCTCTAGATACAATCCAGCAACCCTTAATCTTCTGGTTAATGAATAGGGACTTCGCCCCTTCAGCTCTGCAAACTGACAGAAAAGAATGAAAGGAAATTACTTGCAGATTACTTCAACTCTAGGGTATACATGGACTAGCCAGCCTGATTCTTCTGTTCTCATAAAGTTCTTCTCAGGAGCTGAGATGCAAATTCCACAGCCCAAAGTGTGTCTATCTGGGGACACCTATGTATACTATATTGGGCCTCCTCCAGGCATGTAGCTGGGGGGGGGGGCTCGGGGGGCTTCAGCCCCCCCCCTCCCCCGAAATTCTCATGGTGGTTCGCGAAAAGGCCTTACTGGTGCATTACTTAAACTGTTATGTTTATTCATATCATGATCTGATCACCATACTCGATATATCCCATATGCATTGGGGTATTGGGGTAATGATACGAAAGGTTTGCTAGGGTAGACCCTCTTTCACTCAGACTCAGCCCCCCCCGAAACTCAGCCCCCCCGAAACCCCCAGAAAAAAATTAACCCCCCCCTCCAAACGAAATCCTGGCTACGGGCCTGGCCTCCTCTCAAAGGTACCCAGACTAGAACTTGGAGGTAGTGCATTAGAAGTAAAAAAGCTATTTCTAACATATTACATATTCCGGTTAAGATGGCGACTTGCTAACAGCTAACCTCCCGTCCGGGTAAGGCGATTGCTCTTAATCCGAGCCTAATCTGACCCATCCGCCCCTATTCTGAACTCCTGTCATCGGCTCCTGAACCGGCGTCTCCTCAGGACCCCGGAGGGGGGCTTGAGGGGAGCAGAGGAGGAAAAACCAGGGAGGAAAGAAGAAGGGAGAGGAAGGAGGTAGAGCGAAGGCCGCTACTACCGATACGGCCTAGCACGCTCCCTCCCAGCCCGTTTGCTCGGTCTAACCTGGCCTGGAACATCTAACCCGCCAGCTCGCCAATTACCACCCGCTGTGTCGATTACCGGAGGGAGGTCGGGGCGGCCGCCCTTGGAACTCGGCAGTGGCCGCCGTGCGGCTTGTGTTGCTGTGCCCAGACTCATCCGCGGCTTGGATTGGACCGTGGCCTGGACCGCCGGAGCGGCGACCTGGGCTGGTCGGAGTGGATTGTGGGGCTGCCGAGGGACTGTCGAGCCGGAGAGAGTTGCTGGGGCAGCTGGCTGTCGCTCCGAGCGCGGCGGTGCTAGCGACTTGCCGTTCTGCATTGTCCATCTCCATCCTCGGCGCGATCTGGCCCTGACTTTCATCTGAGCCCTCAGCCTGTGCCCCTAGCGTGGCTCCGCTCCCCGCTCCCCGGATTTTGCACCGATCCTTCCGCGCCAAGCTTCGTCTCCTCTGCACTCGGAGGTGTGATTCCTTCGCGACTCCAACTGAGACAGGCCTCGTATTCCAACCTTCTCCGAGGCCTGGAGGCGTCCCGGCTGGTCCTCCCATGCGTCGATACCGCCGGGGCAAGCTCGACAGGGTGAGCCGGCGGTGACTCGGCGCCTTCCTGGGAGAGCCGGACTAACGCCGCGCGGTGACTCAGCGTTTTTTAAGATCTCTGGCGGCGATCGTAATCTCTAGCCTGCAACGCTCTTAACCAGCAACACTAACTTCACAACTGCTAGGCTGACTCCTGGGCGGTTGAATCTATACATATTGCTACACAGCTGCTGTTACATGCTTTGTGATCAACCGCCATTACTATAACGCCATCCACCGCGTTACTGCCTCCACTTCCGGAATTATCCAGCTCATCAGCAGTTCCGGTGGCCATCTTAGCGATCCGTCACTCTGCTGCAAGGCCCCAGTCTCCCGACCCTGACACTGATGGTGGGAGGGGGAGGAGAGAGACCAACTGGACTTTGCATCCACCAATAGGGCTGAGGACTATTTGATCAGTTTGCACATTCATTGCGCTAGTAAATTGTTATCTGAGCCAACGCTGATACCCTGCCAATTGCCAGCACTTTATATGAGCCAACTCTATTAAGTCTTCCAATTACCAGCACTTTATTTGATCTATTGCTGCTAAACTTTACAACTGTTAGCACTTATAGGGGCCAATTGCTGCTAAGGTATATAACGGTCAGCACTTTATCCAACAACTTGCACCTTAACCCTGTATAAGTAAGGTTATTAAGTGACCACCATAGCAGTCAGTCTCTGAAAACGCGTTATTGTATGCACTTTAACAGCTCTCTATGCACTTTAACAGCTTAGACTAAATCTTTAGCACTTTAAGACCTAGTAATTTAAAATCTACTGCTACTTGAACTTAACATCCTACCTCAACCCTGTATCAACTCTGTTCCCCAATGTCATCATTCCTCCCTTGGGGTCTGCTTATTGTGTTACTGGTGGACTGGGAGGACAATAGAGGGTGGAACGGGTGGGGGGAGCCTGGAATTAACACACCAGGAATAGGAAAGAATTGGACTGAGACTGAGTGGCAAAAATATATAATCTGGTATAAGCCATGGGTTGAAACTACGAATTCTAAGTGCAATATGGTAGAAGAAGGGTATTCCATTGGCCGGGGGGCCCCCATAGAGCCCGTGACGGGGAGGGGGAGATACGGGAAAGGGAGACCACCAATTCGGCTAATTCGGCCTAGAAATAGTAAAAATTTTACAACCCAAATTCGGCCTAGGGAAAGAAGGAAAAAAAACTTAATCACTTGTAATCGGTCTCCTGACTTGGTAAGTGGGTGCACCCAGGTTGGCAGCCCCTCTGGGTTGAAGATGGTGCTGCTGAACGCCAGATCTGTCAACGGCAAAACATCTTTCATCCAAGATCTAATCTTGGAGGAACGGGCAGATCTGGCGTGCATTACGGAGACCTGGCTGGATGAAGCTGGAGGAGTTAATTTGACCCAGCTTTGTCCGCCAGGATTCTCCGTACAGCACCAATCGAGACCTGGAGGGCGGGGAGGCGGAGTTGCGGTGGTCTATAAAAACTCTATCCCTCTGACCAGAGGCCCCATCCCACAGTCAACCAATTTCGAGTGTGTCCACCTGAGGGTGGGTGACCGGGACAGAATAGGGATTCTGTTAGTGTACCGCCCACCTCGCTGCACTACGGTCTCCCTACCTGAGCTAGCGGGGGTGGTCCCGAGCCTGGCATTGGAGTCTCAACGGCTTCTTGTGCTGGGGGACTTCAATGTACATGCCGAGACTTCCCTAGGAGGAGCGGCTCAGGACTTCATGTCATCCATGGCAACCATGGGGCTGTCCCAACAAGTATCTGGCCCCACCCACTGTGCGGGACACACATTAGATTTGGTTTTCTGTCAGGGATGGGAGCAAGGTGGCGGTGTTGAGGAGTTATCCACCTCTCCGTTGCCATGGACCGACCACTATCTGGTCAGATTTAGACTCACCACACCTTCTAACCTCTGCAGAGGTGGGGGACCCATTAAGATGGTCCGCCCTAGGAGGCTTATGGATCCGAATGGATTCCTGATGGCTCTTGGGGATTTTCCTGCCACCTCGGTTGGTGATTCTGTTGAAGCCCTGGTGTCCCTCTGGAATGAGGAGATGACTAGGGCCATAAACACGATTGCTCCGGAACGTCCCCTCTCAAGTAGCCGAGCTAAACCAGCACCTTGGTTCAACGAGGAGCTGGCAGCGATGAAGCGAAGGAAGAGGAGACTAGAGCGCGTGTGGCGTTTGGATCCGAGCGAGTTAAATCGAACACGGTTTGTTGCCCTATTAAGGGCATATGCCGTGGCAATAAAGGCGGCAAAGAAAGCTTTCTTTGCGGCCAATATTGCGTCCGCAAAGAACCGTCCGGCGGAGTTGTTTCGAGTTGTCAGAGGGCTATTGAACCCCACCATTCCGGATGGGAACCCTGACAACTCGGCGGCCCGCTGTGAAGCATTTGCTCGGTTCTTTGCGGACAAAGTCGCTTTGATCCGCTCTGGCCTGGATACCACGTTAACGGCAGTCTCTGAGGATGTAACACGAGCATCTGCTTGTCCGATTTTGATGGATTCATTTCAATTGGTGAAACCCGAGGATGTGGACAAGATACTTGGAGGAATGAGAGCTACCACATGCATCCTAGACCCCTGCCCATCCTGGCTTCTAAAAGAGGCCAGAGGGGGATTGGCCGAGTGGGTGGAGGTGGTGGTTAATGCCTCCCTTCGGGAAGGCAATATTCCAGCCAGCTTAAAACAAGCTGTAATAAAACCGCTGTTGAAGAAACCATCACTAGACCCCACTCAATTCGTCAACTATCGGCCTGTTTCCAATCTTCCCTTTTTGAGCAAAGTCCTGGAACGTGTGGTGGCCTCACAACTCCAGGTATTCTTGGTAGACACTGATTATCTTGATCCGGCACAGTCTGGCTTTAGGCCGGGACATGGTACCGAGACAGCCCTGGTCGCCTTAGTGGATGATCTCCGCAGAGAGCTCGACAGGGGGAGTGTGTCCCTGTTGGTCCTGCTGGATCTCTCAGCGGCCTTCGATACCGTCGACCACGGTATCCTTCTGGGACGCCTTGCGGGAATGGGCCTTGGTGGCACTGTTTTACAGTGGCTCAGGTCCTTCCTAGAGGGTCGTACCCAGAAGGTGTTGATGGGGGACAGCTGCTCGTCCTCACAACCTTTGTCTTGTGGGGTCCCGCAGGGTTCAATACTGTCCCCCATGTTGTTTAACATCTACATGAAGCCGTTGGGAGAGATCATCCGGAGTTTCGGGGTGCGGTGTTATCTGTACGCAGATGATGTCCAACTCTGTCACTCCTTTCCACCTACTTCTAAGGAGGCTGTCCAGGTCCTGAACCGGTGCTTGGCTGCTGTGTCGGACTGGATGAGGGTGAACAAATTGAAGTTGAATCCAGACAAGACAGAGGCACTCCTGGTCAGTCGAAAGGCCGAACGGGGTATAGGGTTACAGCCTGTGTTGGACGGGGTTACACTCCCCCTGAAGACGCAGGTTCGCAGCTTGGGTGTAACCCTGGACTCATCGCTGAGCCTGGAGCCTCAGGTCTCAGCGGTGGCCAGGGGAGCATTTGCACAGCTTCGGCTCGTGCGCCAGTTGCGCCCGTACCTCGGGAAGTCGGACTTGGCCACGGTAGTCCACGCTCTGGTCACATCCCGCATAGATTACTGCAACGCACTCTACGTGGGGCTGCCCTTGAAGACTGCCCGGAAGCTCCAGATGGTCCAGCGCTCGGCAGCCAGGTTGCTAACAGGAGCAGCTCTCAGGGAGCATACCACTCCTCTGTTGAGCCAGCTCCACTGGCTGCCAATTCCCTACCGGGCACAATTCAAGGTGCTGGCATTAGCCTACAAAGCCCTAAACGGTTCCGGCCCCACCTACCTCTCCGAACGCATCTCCTCCTATGAACCGACATGGACATTAAGATCGTCCGGGGAGGCCCTACTCTCGGTTCCGCCTGCGTCACAGGCACGGTTGGCGGGAACGAGAGACAGGGCCTTCTCGGTGGTGGCCCCTCGGTTATGGAATGCCCTACCAAGCGACATCAGACAGGCCCCTTCGTTGCTGGCATTTAGGAAGAAGCTCAAAACCTGGCTTTTTGAGCAAGCGTTTGGCTAATCAGCGCAATGGTACACAGAAGGACGGTAAACTGAACATAGGAACGGTATAAGGATATGAGACTGGATCATGTTTACGATCGAGGCATTGTATGAATGGTTGTGTGTTTGTTATTGGGTATGCTGTGTTTTAATTGTTATTGTTGTGGTAATTAATATAGTGTAAACCGCATTGAGTCACCTATTATAGGTTGAGAAACGCGGTATAGAAATAAAGCAAATAAATAAATAAATAAATAATACTTTTTATGGTAGGGAGACCCATAACAGTCCTGTTTTTGCAAGATAACCTCTGTTACTGTATATTGTACCAAATTTAGGCCATTTGAGGCCTTTATGCTTAGTGTCGTAAAACGCAGCACATTTGGGTTTTCTCCTCCAAAAGTAATGCATAGGGTAACCTTGTCAGTTTTAAAAAATAATGCTCCATGCTCTGACCCAGATCAACTCGCAACATTAAATCCAACAATAAAATAAAATTCATTAAATGAAAGACTAAGTCTTAATGACTAGAGCTAAGTAGGCAGGAGGAGGATGGGAAGACAAATGTATGTAGCCACCATCTCAGCAGCTGCCTCCGATTTCTATGTATCTCTTCTACAGAGTAATCAGCTAATCAGAGCTGATTAGTCTCTCTGATCTAATGGGATTCTCGCCAAGTACCGGAGTTATCAACGCAATCATAAAAGCACATTCATTAGTAAGATTAGCCTTTTGTGTTGTTCATGCAAATGAACTCTGCACTGCCCATTCATTTGACTAGTATAAATAAATAAATGCATCTCACCTCAGATATTTGGTCTCCTCACCTGCAACAGGGTAAAAATAAATTGGTTGGGATACAGGAATAAAGGAGTGTTCTCTTTATCTGTGAATTTCTACAATTCAGAATTCATTGCAAATAAAAGTATGGCAATGTATTCATACTGGTATTCAATGGATCCATAAAACCAAGAAGATGGGTTTTATAGTTCTTGTCAACACAGTGGCCAAATTCTACCAGTCATGTAGCAAAGAGAGAGAGAGAGAGAGGTGTCATAATCAGCCCAACATATCCACAGATTTTATATCCATAGATTCCACCAGGCATGGCTTGCAAATAAACGGGATATCATTTTACTATGCGACTGTATATAACGGTACTTGAGCATCCATGTATTGCTATATTTACGACTTGCTGTATTTTGTTTTTAAGTCCTTATCAATAGTTGATACCTGACAGCACGCAGCTGTCCACAAATAGGGGCTGGTCTTAAACACAGCAGGCTAAACCACTGTGCTGCAGAAAAATCCTGCCGATCAGAAAGTTGACGGTTCAAGGCCGGGTTGGGGTGAGCACCCACCAATAGCTCCAGCTCACCTGCCCATCTAACAGGTCGAAAGCAGAAATATGAGTAGATAAAATTGGTACTACTTTTAGCAGGGAGGTAATAAAGGTACCCTTAAGGACATCAATCAGAGGAAAGCTCCTTGGAATAGAAGATGGAGCGACAGCACCCCCCATGGCCGCAATCAAGCACAGCCTCCTAGATGCCGGAAATAAGGTGGGGAAAAACTACCTTAACTTTGTTTGTGTTGTCTGTTCTTGTTAGTTGTATAATCAGCATTGAATGTTTGCTGTATGTGTGTTCTGTAAGCCACTCTGAGTGCCCTTCAGGGTCAGAAGAATGGGGTATAAATACTGTAAATAATAAATAAATAAATAAATAAATAATATAAACTTTCAATTTGGCAACATGTCTGTACAGTTGTCATATCTGTCGGGATAGGAGACAAGATCACATCTATGCAGTTCTATTTCCTTGGCTTGATTCTGCCTAATTCAGGGTTGTGGATCTATTTTACACTCACCTCACTAAGAAGCTACAGCCTAGCTTAGGGAATGCATCACCCAGCCGTGAGCATTAGGAGTGTTGGTGCTAGGAATATATCAGCTAAACATCTGTGATGTTTTCCTTGTTGTGGACTACTTGATGCATTGATTTGCAACCCATAAGTATTACCATATAATAGTGATGTGTTGCTTTTCAATACCAGATGAAAGCTGGGGAAGACTGGATCATCAGGCAGTTCCATTCCAGAACTGTAACTTAGGGCCTTTCCAGACAGGACTTTATCCCAGGAGCATTCATGTTTAAAAAAATGTGAATGTTCCTGGGACCCCATCCAAACACACCCCAGAAAATGCATGCTTTCTGGGATGGATGTGCAGATGTTATACTGGGACTTCCAAGTACAATACCAGGACACCATAGCCCCCTCCCAAAAAGCCCCCTAAATTGAGTTTAAAAAGAAAAGAACTCACCCGGGCTCCATGGGATGGCTGTCGGAGTTCTCCTGGCGCATCATTTGTATGCGCCAGGAGAACTTTGGCATCCGTCCCATGGAAGCCAGCTGAGTTACTTCCTTTGTTAACTCAGTTTAGTGGGCTTTTGGGGAACGGGTTGGTATTCCCTCAGTTTTCCGAGCTAATTTAGCCTGGAAAACTGTGGGAATACTGTCTGGATTGCAGTATTCCGCAGTCCAGACCAGTATTCCGCAGTCTAGACCCCTGAGGGGGTCATAAGGGGGTGTCAGAGGGGTCGCCAAAGATCATCAGAAAACACAGTATTTTCTGTTTGTCATGGGGGTTCTGTGTGGAAAATTTGGCCCAATTCTATCGTTGGTGGGGTTCGAAATGCTCTTTGATTGTAGGTGAACTATAAATCCCAGTAACTACAATTCCCAAATTTCAAGGTCTATTTTTCTCAAACTCTACCAGTGTTCACATTTGGGCATAGTGAGTATTCATGCCAAATTTGGTCCAGATCCATCATTGTTTGAGTCCACAGTGCTCTCTGGATGTAGGTGAACTACAAAACTTAACTCCAGTGTTTTCAGTTGGTCACAGGAGTTCTGTGTGCCAAGTTTGGTTCAATTCCATTATTGGTGGAGTTCAGAATGCTCTTTGATTGTACGTTAACTATAAATCCGAGCAACTGCAACTCTGAAATGACAAAATTAACACCCTCCCATCCCACAAGTTTTCAAAGTTTGGTGTATTGGGTATTTGTGCCAAATTTGGTCCAGTGAATGGTAATACTGCTTTTCGGATATTTACATGATGATTCATGACAGTAGCAAAATTACAGTTATGATGTACCAACGAAAATAATTTTATGGTTGGGGGTCACCACAACATAAGGAACTGTATTAAGGGGACGTGGCATTAGGAAGGTTGAGAACCACTGGTTAGACACTGGAAATAGTGGGTTTATCCTGCGCCTTCCAAGAAGGCATGGAATAAACCCACTATCAAATTAATTCACCACAAACCAGGGTCTTCTTGGTTTGTGGCAGATTAATTTCGATTTGGCCAGAACTGGACAGCCCCCTTTTTATTGCGGAATTTTCTGCAATAAAGGGGCTGTCTATATCCGCCTTTAGCTAAAAATTTCAGGACACTTTGAAAAAACATTACCATAAATGTACACCCAGGCCTGAAGCTTATAGTGTCCTATGCCTAAGAAACAACTGAACAAATTAGAAACAAGCAACAAATTTTGGACCTTCAAAGTGATTGTGGGCTAATCACTTGTAGAAACAGAGGTAAGATGAATCCAAATAAATGAACCCAGAATGAAGGCCAGCCATGGCAACTGAAGAGGGAGAAAGTTCCATTTTCCACACACAACCCTGGATCTATGCCAGCATGTCCAATGCAACCAGAGTGTATTTCACTTCGAGTTTTATTTTTGGCCTATTTTCAGATGATTTGGAAGGAGCTGTGGGGTGGGGTCTTAAGTGTCCCAAATTTCTACACTGTAAGTAACTTAGCACTGTTTTCTGAAACTGCAACTAATTTACTTCTTTTGATATAATGACATAATTTTAACACGAAGGACTTATTTGAAATTTGTCATATTGTAACTATAAAAGGGGAAACATTTTTAAATATTGAAATTTGCCAATTTTATTTGAAAACTTTTCTCAAGGCATATAAGTGGATGCTTTCTTTCCAGACTATTTTCCTGGATTGTTTATTACGTAGTTGCAACTATAGTGCCAAGCTACATTCTTTATACTTAGTTGTTGGTACACTTACCATTACATGGTGCATAATTTTTTAAGAATGTGCATTTCTGCCAAAACATCCAAACTTAGTATATTTGCACTGTCAACGTTATTTTGATGTGCAGATTTATTAATTCAAAGTCAGTCAATCTTCGGATGTAATATTAGATGTATCGTATCAGTGCAGATGTATCATTTCAGGGAAACACCTTGTGAGTTACAGGTCTCTTCTTCTAACTCCTGATTGGTATGACATCTGAGATGAAGTGAAAATATTACTGAATATAGAATATTATTTAGTTTGGTTTTAAAAAAGGAATTACATCCAATTGCAACTCCGATTTGTCAATTTTGCACAAAAGTTTGGCTAACTACCAGACTTGGCAAAAATATCACAGTAAAATGCCTTGAGCGTACTCCCTGTTATAATCTCACACCAATTTAATAATAGGCATTTGAATGTTAAATGAAGGCAAACTAATCAATAAAAACACACATTGATTCTCATGGGAGGCCAGGGAACCTTAATCTTCAATTAGCATGCAAATAAAGACACAGCAGGAAGCAGGGAGCATTGACTTCACTATATTATAGACAAGGCCAATATGCAAAGGGGGGGAGGGGTCTCTTTTTTCATGAGCACAAACTTGGAAAAGTTTCATACATGTTGGCTACGATCCAAATTAACCAATCTTAAAAGGAGTAGATTGCCATTGCCACTGTTGGGATTAAGAGTTATAATGCCAAGAAGACATACTATCCACAGGCTTTCTCCTATGCCACAATATAGTTATATTTCTCAGACTTTAATTCATGTTTTCCAACTTGCAGTATTAGCATATAAACAACTATATATCATGTCCCCTCTTTTTTATGCATATTTTTTCTTCCTATGAGCTTTTTGGCCACAGTTGCAGACTACCATATGTGCAGTGGAGGGAAAAGGGCACAGCTGGAATGCTGTGGCTGTCATTCATTTGGTGTTTAACTTCAGCTGTTTAAGCATCTGAAATCTGTTCAGTTGTTAGATTCCATTTTCAACCGGCTCACCTGCTCAGTTATCTGATGTGCTGGGAACTTCAAAACATCTCCAGCTTCACAGAGATTTCTCCAATCACACGTGCAATTATTTGAGGATTGTGATCTTTTGACTATTTAAAAAGTACCCCTATTTGGTTTTCATTGTTTTCGATTTCCTTCCTGTCTTTTTTGAGGGCTGGTTAAAGACAACAGGAGTCAGCATAGGCAGCTAATTCAGAATCCCATGTAAAGGCAATGAACACTGTTAATAGATATTATTATTATTATTATTATTATTATTATTAGTAGTAGTAGTAGTAGTAGTAGTATTGCTCAGATGATCTACTTGTACCACAAATACCATCTGTCTGTGACAAAGAACTGGTGGGATCACAAGCTTGAAAAAGTTACACAAAATGAACACAGCAAACTACCCTGGGACTTCCAAATTCAGACGGACAGAGTTTTGTAGCACAAGACTCCTGACTTCACAATTTGGGGGGGGGGGGGGGACAAGTATAGATTGTCGATGTGAGAGCAGAATTGACGAGAAGCAACCGGAAAAGCTTACACAGTATGAAGATTTAAAGATCAAACTGCAAAGACTCTGGCACAAGCCAGTAAAGGTGGTCCCAGTGGTGATCAGCACACTGGGTGCAATGACTAAATACCTTAAGGTAAAGGTAAAGGTTTTCCCCTGACATTAAGTCCAGCTGTGTTCAACTCTGAGGGTTGGTGTTCATCTCCAGTTTGAAAACATGCAAATGTGAGTAGATCAATAGCTACCACTCTGGCAGGAAGGCAACGGCACTCCATGCAGTCATGCTGGCCACATGACCTTGGACGTGTCCACAGACAACGCCGGCTCTTTGGTTTAGAAATGGAGATGAGCACCAACCCCCAGAGTCAGACACGACTGGAGTTAATGTCAGGGAAAAACCTTTACCTTTATCTATTTTCCATTTTATTATTTTGTGTTGATGCATTTCCTCTTTTGTAATATTTCACAGGCAGCCAGCAACCAGGAACATGGTGGAGAGACCTAGATTAAATCCCCTATAAACAAGTGAAGTTGCAATAATCCTTGTTTTTTTCTCACTCTTTCACTCAACCCATCTCTTCCTATTATCCCTGAATTCCATATTAAACAGCACTCAACAGCTGCTTCCCAACCCACCTACCTCTAGTCTACAACTCTGTCTTCCACAGCATCTTGCCAAAGAAACATTCAAATTCTTTGACTGTGTAAACCTTGAGAGCAGAACAAACAAGGCAGAATAATGCAAGTCTATATATGTTTACTTACTTGTGTGTCCTTGATGCAGTACCCCAATCCACTAATTCTGGAATAACACACAATAAGAAGAAAACAGCTGAAGTCTAGCTGTTTGAAAATCATGTCTGAGGTGAGAGAGGATTACATGTGATTTGTTCAATTTCAATTTTGGTTTCTATTTATAAACTACAACTGCTTTTTTTGCCTCGCTGATAAAAATCACCTGATGAATCAGATAATAGAAACATTGGCACAGGCCCATATTCTGATCTCATCGAGAGCCAGCCTGCTGCTGATTAATGAATTGTGATATCATAGTCTGTACAGATGCATACTTAAGTGGCAAAGAAACAAGGGAGGCCTGGACAGCATTGTGCTCTTTATTTTCCTTTCAATGCACTCTGGAACTTCAGATACAGCTTACACAAAATATTTTGCTCAGCCTAACATTAAATTTTTTGGAGCACTCTCTGATCAAGGAGACAGAACATACTCACACAATTACTCAGCATTTGCCCCATGCTGCTTCATTGGAGAACTGTGCAATTGCATGGCCAAATTTGCAATGTGCAATGTGAGAATCTGCAAAGGCACCCCATGTGCTTCAATCTTGAACTGAATATAGTAGTTCTGTTTCAGGTAAAAATGTCCAATTCCTCCTGCAGGGAAACTTACACATGCAACTGATACCAACCAGATTCCAAACAATATTTTTTAGGTTGATGGTGCAATTGCATTGGTGCTGGTTAGATACCGGCATCACTGAAAATATACCACTCATGTTGCAAACAAGGGGTACCACCAAACTGTGTCACACAACCTTAATTGTGTGACACCAGGAAAGTGTGGAGGGATGGAAGAAATAGAAGGGAAATCCAAAAAGGATGCAGATGGAAGAACAATTCTGCTAGTGGTCAATCCTTTTGCAAGAGCATTCTATCTCCAGAACATGGAAAAGTTCCTTTTTTGTTTGTTTATTTAGACTATATTTCTACTGCTAGGAATGCAGAGTCAACAATCCAGCAAAATGCATGTGCTCCCAACTGTGTGGAGAAGTCCTGTGTATGCAGTGTTCAAAATGTGTAGGCTACATTTTGGAGAGCTAACTGACTTGGAACAATTAAGTAAGCATAATAGGTGTCAACTTGCTCACTCCTTGGTGGAGAGAACACTTTGGCACCTATTACTCTTACTTCAAATAGCTGTGACTCCGTCATATTTCCAAATTATAGCTCACACATTACTAGCTGCTTAGTTATTGTACCTTTCCAAATATCTCATAACACATACACATCAATCCATTTGTATGTATACCTATGTTTGGCTAAAGGAGTCCCATTTCATGTCATTTAGAGTGTTTTAGAGTAGACGCAAACCTAAGATAGAGCTCCATGGACCTGCGCCAGTCTGTTGGCTATTGGCATTCATGGCAAGGTTTGGGGAAATAAACAATCTATATACATAAAAATGTAAATGTCTTTTTGTTCAAAACCTTAAATCTCCCAAAATACTTCACCGATTGCTTTGAAATTTTGACACAATGTAGCATTCAAATATGCACATCTCTTTATGTTTTCACATACCTACTATTATATAGGTGTCACACCTGTGACAGGTAAGATTTTTTTCAAAAACAGTGCCATCTGCTGGACATCAAAGCAACACATGCTATACTACATATTTTACGATTCTATTTCAATCTTTCCGAATGCATTGTTACATTGAATGTTCATAGATTTTGATTTAATTTTCATTTTGATTTAATTGCATTGGAATTGAGATGTGTCATTTACCATTGCGTTCATTTTGTGAGTATAGTTTATTGTTGTCCTTCCTCACTTCGGCACTGCTCGCTCTACCCTAAAGAGGTGCACAGTGGGGGCCTCAGGGCTGCGCCTTCACCTTCCCCCCCCCCCCACGCTGCTTCTCTGCCTCAGTCCAAAGTTGTGCCCAAGGGAGAGGGAGTGTGCCTTAATCACTCACCCACTCAGCCCGGCCCCTTTGGGCAGGTAAGGCAGGCCTCACCTCTTGGGCTCTGTGTGTTTATTTGGCTGCATGCGCATGCACATTATGCCCCCTCAGTTGGGTTTCCCTAACTTCAATGCCCCCCCCCCCCACTTTAAAAAAAATCCTTGCTGTCAGTCATTGCCTCATCGGGGGGGGGGGGGGGGGCTTCCTGCCTTCTTCTCTCCTCCAATGCCACCCTCGCCCTCAGGAATGCCACTGTATGTTTATTATTTACTTCATTTGGGCTCCTTTGAGTGCCCTGTGTCTTTTTTTAGGCCCCTTCCACACAGCTGTATATGATCCACATTGAACTGGGTTACATGGCAGTCTGGACTCCGATAATCCAGTTCAAACCAGACACTGAGGATGATCTGCCTTGATGTTCTGGGTTCTATGGCTGTAAGGAAGAGCCCTAAATCTGCATTGACATACAATCCACTAGAAAGCAGACCTTCTGGATTATCTGTCTTCATATTCTGGGTTGAAGATGTCCTCATCCCTCACATTCCTATGATTCCAATGGATATGCCATTTCTATTTAAAAGATTGCAATTCCCAATTTGATTGGCATTTGCAATGAACATCAACAGTGCTCGGGGCCAATCTATAGGTTTCGTGTTCCAGAGTCGGCAAACCAGACAATCTCTATATCTGCACAGAGAGTGGAACAACAACAAATATTGTATTCCCACAAGCATTGTGAAATTAAATACATTAGAAACCTGCTCTTTCTCTTTTCTTTCTTTTCCATTTAACCAGACTGGGCCACAGCAACGCGTGGCCGGAGTCAACTAGTTGTACCATAAATACGGTGCAAGTCCCAGGTCCCTTGAGGGGAAATTCCTGCTGAGAGTTTAAGAAGTACTAGACTAAAGAAGACTTATGGGCCGATTTCAAGAGAGAGGCGGAAGTCCCTGGGCTTTGTAACATTATATGAGAAAATGAGTGGTTAGATTCCATTCATAAATTGATTAAGCTGAAGATCACACAGGTAAATTATATTTAGAGGCTAGAATTAGCACACATAATGAATTTTTTTCTTTAAATCTAACCAACTAGCCAATTGATTTTTTTTTTACCTTCACGGTTCCAGTTTATAGCGCCATTTCTCTAAGTGATGTTCTTCACCAGGGCCTAATTTAAATGATGGATCCCTCTCAATTACTGTCCATTAGAAGACAGGAAAACATTAAGATCAACAGAGTATGGTGAGAATTATGGGCTATTTAAGTGAGGAGATTGTAAGTGAAAATTAATTTAACATGTTCATTTCTGACCTGAATATTTCCAAAGGAGATGAGGCAGGAAGGATTAAACATGATTTTTTTCTTTGATCAAGAACAAGAGGAAGAAAAAGACTTAGCCAAATTGCAATAACAGGTGTAGGTAAGGTAAGGCACCCCTGCAGATGGAAAGCCAACTTTTATGAAACCCTCGGTGGTTAAATCCTTGTGCCGGCAGGTCTGAAGACCTACAGGTCAAAGGTTCAAATCCGGGGAGAGTGCCGATGAGCTCGCTCTGTCAGCTCCAGCTCCTCATGTGGGGACTTGAGAGAAGCCTCCCACAAGGATGGTAAAACATCAAACATCTGGGTGTCCCCTAAGCAACATCTTTGCAGATGACCAGTTCTCTCACACTAGAAGCAATTTGCAGTTTCTCAAGTCACTCCTGATATGAAAAAAAAATCTTCTATGAATGAAGATGGCCTCTTATTGTGGCAAATGAAAGGGCTCCTCCAGATAGGAGATTAAAACCAGAAAACTGAAGATATTTCAACTAGATCACAAGCTGTTTGGCCATCACATAATGCAGTCCAATGTAGCATTGCCGCTCTCCTACACATTTATGCTGATTATAGAATAAGCAGACTGAAGGAGCTTCCTAGACTAATGGAAATGATGAGCTCATTAGTGTTTGCTGCAAATGTTATTAACAGTATAGTAGAAGTGATTTCTGGTTTTCAACAACCCTCGTTTTTTATTATGCATATTCTTCTATTTCCCCCTTTTTTAATACAGGGAATACCCAAGTTACAAACATCCTACTTACAAATAGCTCATAGTTAAGAATGGAGGTGAGACGACAAGAAATGAGAGAAATCTACCCCTAGGAAGGGAAATTAATTCCTGAAAATGTTATCATGGGGAAAAGGTGTCTCAACTGAAGTGTTATCACTAATCCTGAACAAGGGCACAGATGGCAAAACAAACTTGACTGAAGTATTAACCCTTCCCTATACTATCCAAAGCTGGAGTTACACCTTTAAAGTGTACCTGTTCTAACTTCTAACTATATGGTTCCAGCCCAGCTTACTTGTCTGACATATCTCCCTCTACGATCCACCTAATGGTTTAAGATCATCAGGGGAGACCCTGCTCTCAATCCTGCCTCCCTCACAAGTGCGATGGAGAGATGGGACCTTCTTGGTAGTGGCCCCCCATCTGTGGAACACACTCCCCCGATCTGTGGAACACACTTGGCTCCATCTCTCCTATCCTTTAGGGGGGGAAAGCTCAAATCATGGCTTTGGGACAAGGCATTCGATTAGCAAGATTAGCAGTAAGAATCGCAATGATTCATGAGAATTGATCATGGACAGGCCTCGGGCTGGGACTCTGGACGCTGAATTGGATGTGGATGTGGTTATATTGTTGTTAATGATGTTTTAATTGATATTTTATGATTTAATGGGGACTGGCTATATACTGGTAAGCATCCCTGATTGTTAAGCAATTCAACTGGATCTAGTTGTCAGAAAGGGAATGACAAACTTTTTGTGGTGTATTGATAAAGGGTAGGAATGAGCAATGGATTGGATTACAGTTCTCATGATTCCTGTATGTGTTGTCTATTTGTGCCAGCTGAGGCTGAAATGAGTTGCACTGTTCCAATTTCGTAAGGGCCACATATTGCTCAACGTACAGTTAAATTAGGAATACAAAGACTAGGGCTTAAGACCTCAGTCAGCCATGAAGCTCGCTGGGTGACTTGAAGGCCAGGCATGAGCATTCATGTTAAGATGATGATTTTTTAATTTTTTTAGGCCATGAATGGATGAAATGCAGCCATGTGCTCCTCTCAAGCCATTTTTGAAGCCAATGACCTCTACAAACATACCAGAGCACCTTGTTTGCTTAAAAGGGGGCAAATTTAATCTTGTGAAAGATTCAAAAGTGACAATATACATTCTGAACTGCTGACACTACCATTTCCTTGACACATTTTAATATTAAAACTATATTCTGAAAACCAGAAGTAGACTTTCAGCCATTTCTGGTGGCTTTTCACACAACGCATTTATGGAACTTATGGATCTGGACAAAACTTGGCACAAATACTCAATATGCCCAATGTGAACACTGGTGGAGTTTGGGGAAAATAGACTTGACATTTGGGAGTTGTAGTTGCTGGGATTTATAATTCACCTACAATCAAAGAGTGTTCTGAACCCCACCAATGATACAATTGGACCAAACTTCCTACACAGAACCCCCATGACCAACAGAAAATACTGTGTTTTCTGATGTTTTTTGGTGACCCCCTGACACCCCCTCACAACCTCCCCAGAGATCCTGGCCCCAGGCTGAAAAACGCTGGTCTACACCCACAATCTGAAATTAAATAATGAACAGATTTGTCAATATATAGTAATTCAGTTATCTGTGACTACCAGTTATGTCAACATGTGCAGGTACAACTGCACCAGGAGCTCCCATTTTGTTTGCTTTGCATTTAATGTTTGTTATAGTCCAAAGTTTCAGGGACTCTGCAGATAGGTGTCTTCTTTTGGCTGCAATCATAGGGCAAGCCACCTGTCAATTATAGTTAGGTTCCCTGATCCCACCCCCTTTTTGGGTTTTAGAGGGAATAGGAGCCATTTTGAGTTCAGTCCACACAGAGAAGCTTTCCATGCAGGACATAATACCAAGAGCTCCTGTAGAAAGCTTCGTCTTCTACAGCTTGGCCAAGGATCATACAGCCTTACAGCTCCTTTGTGGAGGGACTTCAGTCAACCATCACTGAAACCTGAACTCCTTTTCCCCTGGAGGTCTACAAAGCTCTGCTTGGTAAGGGTCACTCGCGGAAGCCAAAAGCAGTTGGTACCGGGTGCAGGGGCTCCACGCCAACAGAGGCAAGTACAGACTGCCCAGATTAGAAGTTAAGGATTTCCCCATTAGTTAGTATACAGTTAGGAAGATAGTGCCTGTTCCCAGTGAACAAGACTGCAAGAGCCAATAGACTGTTAAGAAAGCTTTAAAGTACCTGTTTGTTTTCATCAATAATAAAGAACATTGTTGAACCTTTAAGCAATCTAAAGACTCTGTTTTAAGGAAATCCAAGGGCCTTTAATCTGAGGCAGCCCCAGCGTCCCGTTGGGCACATGGAATTTATGTCCTATCTACAGTCTAATGCACAGGCCCAGCGTGCGACAGCACACAACAAATATATGAAAACTGCAGAGTCAGTATTTCTCAGAATACTATTTGCTGAGACATAACCCAAAGTAAATACTTAAATAAATTAAATTTACTAAAGACATCTATTTTTGGTCCAGTGCCACAAATTCAGAATCTCCTTTACTTTTTTCACTCTTCAAATACTTTTTTTCAATCTCCCCGGCACGTTCCTCAAAACATGTACGCTATCTGAAATTCCACTCCCTTGCACTGATGCATGGAAGCCATGTGGCTGCAGAAATAATAATAATATTATAATCAGCATAATGACATCAGTCAGAGACTTTCATGTAACCGAAGCTGAAACTATGAATGAATAAGGAGACTAATGCTACAAAACCTCGACAGCTACCACCCCCTCCTGTGGAATTAATACTACAGAGACCCATAAAAGATTAATCAAGGTAAGCAATCAATAACTTCTCAAGTGCTAATAAGCACTGCCATGTTCAATGATATGTTGAGCACTTTATCATGTTTAACCATATGAAGATTTATGGAAAATCCATTGTTAAAACTAAAGGATGAGGTAATGCACCACTTAGTAAATGAAGTGCAATTACAATTTATGCTTCATATTATACATTCCAGAGATCTGCAAAAAAAATCATTTTGATTTCTTCCTTTTTAAAGATGAGAAACTGAGTACTCTGGTTACACTTCTCAGTATGCTTTTCATCTGAAAATAGCCCAGAAACCAACAGCACTCTTCAAATTCAGACTAATATCTTTTTTTTAATCCCATGTAATAATACTTTGCTTTCTTTTCTTTTTTTTAAGGCCAGAGGAGGCAGAAATCTATATGATGTTACTGAGTTGTTTAACTTTTCCCTGACAAATCTGAAAGATAAAATATAATACCTATTAGGATCACAAAGGTCCCTTTTATTACATGCCATTCCAAAAGATTTGTGGGTTGGTCCAATGAAGGGCTTAATGGTTTAATAATAGTCCATAAAACAAAGGCCCTGACCCAATGGGTCACCGACAGGGCCCTACAGCCTGTTGTATATTATTAACTAAAATCACCTTATGATGTGTTTAGGAAAGGGGTGCCTTTCGCCCTGCTAGCAAAGCACAGATCCAATGTATTTGTTACACTTCAGCATCATCTGTGTATTTATTTTATAGTCATAAGTTTTAATTGATTCCTCAGTGACTTTAATCCACTTTAATCAATCAAACATTAGGTGTCAAGACTTGACAACTTTCCTTGGCCAGGATCCCAACAACTGGGCAATTCTTCCAAGGAATGTTTCTCAAGCATCACTCACCCTCCCCCCCCCCCCACCCACCCAATCATGTATGTACATGTATATTAAAGATATCTATGTCACCTTTTGTGACATCACCTTTCTTCCCAAAGCAAATAACAGTGATGCAACAGTGATAACGAAAATATATTAAAAAGTAAATAATACGTCCAGTTTGAAGACTGTCCAGAAGCTCCAAATGGTCCAACGGACGGCAGCCAGGCTACTAACAGGGGCGGCGCTCAGGGAGAATACTACTCTTCTGTTGCGCCAGCTCCACTGGCTGCCAGTTTGCTACCGGGCACAATTCAAAGTGCTGGCTTTAGCCTATAAAGCTTTAAATCAGTGGTTCTCAACCTGGGGACCCCAGATGTTTTTGGCCTTCAACTTCCAGAAATCCTAACAGCTGGTAAACTGGCTGGGATTTCCGGGAGTTGTAGGCCAAAAACATCTGAGGACCCCAGGTTGAGAACCACTGCTCTAAATGGTTCTGGCCCAACCTATCTGTCTGAACGCATCTCCTCCTATGAACCAACTAGGACATTAAGATCATCTGGGGAGGCCCTGCTCTCAATCCCGCCTGCATCACAAACATGTAGTGGCCCCTTGGCTATGGAACGTCCTTCCTAAGGACATTAGCTTGCCCCCCCCCCCTTGCTTTTAACATTCCAGAGGAAAGCCAAGAGTTGCCTGTTTGAGCAAGCGTTTGGAAATCTTTAAGGCAGTGTAACAGACACAGGAATATGGAACAATTGTATAATGATATTGGAACTTTGTTTTAACTAGGAGACGGAAATGATTTATGTTTTATTGACCTTATTGTGATTGTACATTATGTTTTAATGTTCTAAATGTTTTTAGATGTTTTATGATGTTTGGGCATTGAATTTTGCCTCTGTAAACTGCCTTGAGTTGCCCGCGAGCTGAGAAAGGCAGTATACCAAAATCGTTAATTAATTAATTAATTAATGCATTGGTATACACCAGCGATTCTCAAACTGGCGGTAACAAAGGGGTGTTAGAGGGGTCACTAAAGACCATCAGTATTTTCTATTGGTCATGGGGGTTCTGTGTGGGAACTTTGGTCCAATTCTATCATTGGTGGGATTCAGAACCCTCTTTGATTGTAGGTGAATTATAAATCCCAGCAACTACAACTCCCAAATGTCAAGTCTATTTTCCCCAAACTCCACCAGTGTTCACATTGGGCATATTGAGTATTTGTGCCAAGTTTGGTCCAGATCCATCATTGTTTGCATCCACAGTGCTCTCTAGATGTAGGTGAACTACAACTCCAAAATTCAAGGTCAGTGCCCACCACTGAAATGCCTTCCAGTATTTTCTGTTGGTCATGGGAGTTCTGTGTTCCAAATTTGGTTCAATTTCATTGTTGGTGGAGTTCAGAATGCTCTTTGATTGTAGGTTAGCTATAAATCCCAGCAACTACAATTCCTGAATGATAAAATCAATCCATCCCCACCCCCACCCCCCAACCCCACCAGTATTCAAATCTGGGCGTATCAGGTATTTGTGCCAAATTTGGTCCAGTGAATGAAAATACATCCTGCACATCAGATATTTACGTTATGATTAATAACAGTAGCAAAATTAGAGTTATGAAATTGCAATGAAAATAATTTTATGCTTGGGGGGTCACCACAACATGAGGAACTGTATTAAAGTGTCATGGCATCAGGAAGGTTGAGAAGCACTGGTATACACACAGTTGCATATAGGCACATGGCCACAGCAATTTCTCTTGAATTCTCTCAAATAGGAAGTTGTTAATTAGCACAACTACTTTGCTATTGGCCTTCAGGGACAGGCTGCCGTCCAATGTATAGAAAATGCAAAATGGGGTGAGGATTTTAGAAGTTCCAGACCCATGTCACTGAGCCAAGAAAACATATTATTTTCTAAAGCAACACAACTAAGTACACAAAATCTCATCATTTCTTGAACTCTTCAGGGAATACACTACATATTCCTGGATTTATACTGACAGATCTAATGTATGCTACATTAAATTTCCCAGGCACGTCCCTTTACCTCTTTATAATCTTAATCAATTTCACAATTGTATATGCTAAGTTTAGAGAAAGTGTATTGATCCCTTCCATGTTTGAAAAACATAAAAACTATGTTCTCCTTTAATACAGCATGTTTGGATTGCCTATTGATTCAGTGTTCAGACATTCTTGCAATCTAATACCATTGCAAAAGCATAATTGTTTGTAAGCTTTCAGTATATACTCCTGCGAATTTGAGTTATTCCAGTCATGTCAGTAGACAAATTATGATTTTTTCAAAGATTTATTTCTTTATGCACTTACACCACACCTTTCATTTTACAAGAAACTCAGCATCACGGTGCACAAAAAAACAAAGTGACATATAAATCAGGTTTAACTTGGTGGGTGCCATTAGTCCTTTATGAAGTATATGCTGCATATGCAGGATTCGATGCGGACATTGGTTTTTTCCCAACAGAACCACAAAAAGGACAATTCTCCCTCTCCCCATAGTATCCTGTGGATCCTGTTTTTTATGTCTAAGAAACTTTATGAAACCAAATTTTCAGCTAGCAGAAAGGGTCACATGTATGTAGAAAAGAAAGCAATGAAAATAAACCTCCCTTAACTTTAGGAACATCAGAATTTGGCCTACTACAATTGTCTTTGAGGCCACCAGAAGAAGAAAAAAACAAAGTTGTCCCGGCCCATCTGTCAAATTTTAAAATGCAATGCAACGCCTGCGTCCAAAAGTTTCTTGGGGTTTGATGAGAAACGTTTCCTTCAAAAAGGGCTCCACGGCTTTAAAAAAGTTTGAGAACTTCTGCTCTAACACCTTGCCAAACTGCAGATGTCAGGGTTGCATACACTGAAGTCATAGCAGTTAAAGGGAATCATAGTGCTATAACTGTATAGTGTGAGAGGTCAACAGGTCTGCAGAGAGGTTTCACATTCTGCTCTGCTCTGAACAAGTCACCTCTGGTCCCAGCTACAGACACATTTCCTGACTGCCCAATCAAGCCACATTAAAGCACACATTTCCAGATACCTACCCACCACAACCAAGCCTTACAAAACAGAAATGCTTTGGGTCAGTCTCATAAAGTCACTTCCTTCCCTATCCCTGGGCCTCTAAACCCAAGTTAGGTTATTTAAAAAAACTCTTTCAGCCTAATAATGTCCATGAGTGTTCACAAGTATTGTCTTCTACAATATTCTGCTAAATGAGTGCAACCCAAAGCCAGTCATTCCCATTCAATGTATGGCAAGGAAAGAAGAAAAACTTTCCCACTAGAACAATGGTTCTCAACCTGTGAGTCCCCAGATGTTTTGGCCTTCAACTTCTAGAAATCCTAACAGCTGGTAAAGTGGCTGGGATTTCTGGGGGGTCGTAGGCCAAAACACCTAGAACAAAACAGTTGGGAAGCCATAAATTCCTCCCTGGCAACAAAGCCATAATTGCATTGACCAGATGTGTGTGTAGGTAGCCCAAGTAAGCTAGGAAGAGGACACTCTGGGGGTACTGCCAGATTCCATAGTGAATTCACCACTTCCTCTCCCAGATGTGATGCCATGGGCTATATATACACACTCTATGGATAACATCATTTTTCCTCTGACATGTACATGCCTTCTAGTGTTGTCAATTGCCTTCAGTGATGGTGGGGTGCATGTACTAATATAGGAAAGAAAGTAGTTAGTCCTCTGTAGATCCGATCCTACATAAGAATTGTATGTGCTGTATTCCAGCAGTGGTGTTGTATAGGATCACTATCCATTTTGGTTTGTTTCATTCGTATGGCCCCATTTTCATTTTCGAGCACTGCTTTCGAAAATGAGACCTTTCCGAATGAGCTGTTTCATTCTGTCATCCAAATGAACAAAAATCTTAGTTTAATTGGCGGCAATGGGGTAGGGGGGCTTCCCACACTTCCCTTCCCCTCAGTTTTAGGGCTAGAGGGTCTCACCATTTCACTGATTCTCAGGCTCTCTCTAGCATTCATTTGAGTTGTTAGGCTTGGTGGAATAAACCCATCTCTGAATCTGGACAGGCAAAATGCAGTCTGTGGCTCATTGATGCTGTTTTTGCAATTCTTGGCTTTTCTTCAGGCTCCATTATCTTTTTAAATTGGTAACAGCGCCCCCCCCCCCCCCCCGCTGTACTTTTCAACATAAAATAACTTAGAAAGAGACTCTTTTTAAGTGTGTGTGTGTGTGTATGTGTGTGGCCTGCAGGCCCAAAGCGCCTGTGACTGCCAGGGATTGCAGCTGAGCATCAAGCACAGTGCAGAGTGCCTCTTACTAGGCACTTGGCACTCTGCTGCCAGCCCTGGCAGACACGGGCTCTTTGAGAGTGTGTGTGGCCTGCAGACCTATCCAGATTCAGAGACAGGGGTTTATCCCACCAACCCTAACAACTCAAATGAATGCTGCAGAGAGCACTGAGGTTCAGTGAAATGGTGAGATCCTCTAGCCCTAAAACTATGGGCAAGGGGAGCATGGGAAGCCCACCCATTATCGCCAATTGGACAAAATTCAGATGACCAAATGATTACCATTCCCACTTCTCTTTCATTTCACTGATATTTCCATAACAGAGGGGGTGTACCGTTTCGTGCCATCCGAATGGACGGTACGAAACGGAAACATGAAATAAATGGGTGATGAAAATACCAAGCCCATGACTAAAGCACACAAATATCTCAAGCTTTTAAACATCACTATCACATTTTCTGTCTCTATTTTATTTTTTAGAAAAAGCCAGAAGCTCAGTAGGGGAGCTAGGTAAGAAGAACTATTGCAGCATAGCTGTTTTCATATGGAGGTTATCATCTGGCCAACAATGTGTGCTCGATATCTGCTTCCCTGAACACATCCTTTAGTAGACTTGAAATGGCACCACATTCAAATTCTTCCGACAAAGAGTGCCATTCTGAATTCTCTATGAGAGTGGCCACAATGACCCTGTGGGGAAATGACCAGAAATTCTTGTGACTCAAAACTTTCAGGAAGGAGCACCTATTTAAAGGAAAACAGCCACATCCCTGGAACACATTGTAGAAGAAAGACATGGCCAGTTTGCTTTTTATGGCAGTTCACTTAGCACAGATCTTTGAAAGCTGAGGTCAAGCAACATGTTCTGTTCCTTTTGTTGGAAAAATCTTGTAAATCCCCAAATGGGTGAATCAGATTGAGTAAACTTAAACCTGTGATTTCTATACCATCTCAGAACACAGCCAAACCTCTTCAAATACATTAGTAAGATGCTGCTTTGCAACAGCTGACCTTTCTTCCTGTCTTTAGCAATGATGTTTCTTTCCAGGTAGTTCAGGGGGCTCAGAAAATCTGGGGTCTTAGGTTGCCAGGTTACCACAAGAAGATTGTCCAATTCCTTTAAATTTGCTGATTGGTGGGATTCTCCGCGTTCCCACATCTTTCCTGCCTGTATTGTCTTCCTGCTCCATCAGAAAAAAGCAGTAGTAATTGCCTTTTCCGGGGTTTCAAAAGCTTTCCGGGCAAGAAGGTTTCACATGGTGAGCAAAGGGATGCAGAACAACTAATTGCTCCCTATCCAAAAAGCAACAGACACATTCATAGTTGCACCTACTTGCATGTATGTCACTAACAGAACTCCAGCCTTGATTTATCTGGGTGACCACAGTGTCAAACTTCACCAGGACTCCACTGGCTCTCAAAGCACTGAACGCCCCTTGCCTTCTAGAATTTCCTAGTACTGTTAGCTATGCATATCCAGAGATTCGGAATATTTTGAAAATATTCCCAAAAATGCAAAAGAGTAAAACTTGATTTTGCCGTTTTCAGTCAAGGACCCTACTTTACTACACTATTGTATATAATGAGAATTAAGCATCCACAGATTTTAATATAACCAGGGGGAACCAAATCTCTACAGATACCAAGGGCTCACTATATTCATTTTCCAAACTAAGGTTGCCAGTTTGAAAACTGGAGAGGGCTCCTATAATTTGTATAAGAGGGAATTTCAAGAGATATTACTTTTTACCTGATTGCATAACAAACAACACCAGCTGAAATTCTCTCTTCTCTAGAACCATTAAAGATTCCATCACCTTCTGCAGTTTTCAGGGTAGCAATCCTATGTCATCAAATTCAGGCACTACTATGCAGGCATACATGTACAGGGCTTACAATGGTTAGGATACAATTTCTCAAACCATATCCTATAAAATTTGTGTACCGGTAGTATATTCTTCTGCCCTTAAAAAGACAGCTAACCTCATACACTGAAATTTAAGGCATGCTTCACTGCCATGCATAGAGAAGACAAGGTTACAGGAAGGGCGTCAAAATAAATGGATGGAAGCAAATTAGAAAATGGATAGACAGCTAGCCACAATAAATATTGGGCTAGCAGCATTTGCCTTCAGGAAAGAATTGTTAATTTATTAAATTATTTCAACTGATATCCGGCTCTATTATAAAGCCCCTTGTCGACGTGTTTCCAAAAGACTAATAAACGATGAGATATTAAGATGTGAAATAAAAACAGACTTAGATTAGCCTTCCTTTAGCTCAGTCCTGCAGTTAAGACTCAGTCCATGCAAAATACTTCCCCTATGAATAAAACACTGGAATAGGTTAATAAACATTGCATAGAGTAGCAAAACTTTCAATGGATGGTACTACTAACCATACAAAAAAATTGCAGAACAGAAGGCAATGTTCTGCTTTAATCTGTAACTTTAATGCTATTGTGTTGCAGGCAGGAAGGTTCAACGCTACCCCATCCTCTAATATTCCATATGGAACTTTCAACATAGGATTATTTTGGCCTACATTGAAGTGCAACTCGCAACTAGAGTATGCCTACTTCAAGCCTCCTGTTGACATTCACATTATTTTCTTAGACAAGAAATACACTGAGGTTTTGCCAATTTTTTCTTCTGAAATATAGCCTACAACACTTGGTATTGGTTTGTGATCTCTCATCCAAGGACTTTTGTGTGTGTGTGTGTGTGTGTGTCAGGAGCAACTTGGGAAACTGCAAATTCCTTCTGGTGTGAGAAAATTGGCCATCTACAGGGACATTGCCCAGGGAATGCCCAGATGTTTTGATGTTTTACCATCCTTGTGGGAGGCTTCTATCATGTCCTCACATGGGGAGCTGGAACTGAAGAGGGAACTCAACCCACTCTCCCCAGATTCGAACCGCTGACTAGTCGGTCAGCAACCCTGCCAACACAAGGGTTTAACCTATTGCGCACCGGAGGCTCCTATCCAAGTATTAATCTGGGCTGATCCTACTTAGCTTTCAAGGTAGATGGGATCTGGTACCTTTGGGGTATTTAAGCCACCAAATGAAGTGATGAATGATAAATCAACATTACGTACATCCTAAACACTGAATGGGTCTACTTGAGCTGAGACTCAGAAGCAGATCTAGGCCTTGGTAAGGAGTGAAAAGCAGATGTTGGTAGGAACATATCAGAGGTAATAAAAGGTTTTAGACAGGAGGACTAGTCTAATCATTTGGGATGCAAAATAAAAAACAATTCATCTAAATAATGAAACTACACTGGGATTGAGAGTGGCAGAGGGTAATTATCTGGCTGGCACTGTGCCAGGTCACCAAGTGTTAACACCTTTGATCTTCAATCAGTGGGCCTTTCATATAAATAGTGGGATTTTTAATGAATTGATGTAATGAATAAAGCGACATCTGAAATTGGAAACATTAGGGGTTTTTTTCTTTATTTTATAACTACATCTTTTTAGAATTAAACTGAATTTCCCAAATATTGATTAATTTGCATTTGTTACATTAAAATTATGGTAAATTGAAAGGCCATAGCTTTGCAAACATACTGTTCTTTTGAGATATTTTCAAGCATCTCTAAAATGTGTAAGTATGCTGACAAATGGAGTTTCTCAACTCCTTGTAAACCAAAAAGGGGTGTAAACATTGTAGATGCTGGATAAGATCATTTGTTTGGTGTGTTTTTTTCTCTAACAAATACTTCTAGTGGTTTATAAAACAAAATTACTAGGGCAAAAAAATACAAAATAATGGGTGAAGACCTGTGCAATTTGTTTAGTATGTCAAAGCAGGCTGTGTATCTCAAAAAAAAAAACCCATTCCAGTCATATGGCAAACTGTTTTGGAGACGGAGAAATGTTTCAAACAGAGTTGATAACAGCGGAAGCACCTAGCTTCCTCACTTTAAATTGTCTGTTTTCACTAATTTCCAAATAATACCTCCTTGTAGTATACCATAATATTTCAACCCACTGTAACTTTCCAGACCAAATTTGTCAAATGTTCCCCTTCCTTTTGCTTTATCGGTACCTTTTTACTGATACCTAACATGGACCTTTATTAGCGATTCACAACCTTCATCAACCTAAGCTTTTAATAATTTATTGTCATTGTAGATGAAAGTTATTCTGAGTACTACAATTCAAGGAAGATAACAACAAGCTAGTAAATGTCCAGAAACAGGAAACCAAGACAACCAAAATTCCTGATATGAGGAATGATAGGAAGCTGGGTGTGTTTACCTTGGGAAAGGGAAGATGTGAGATGAGGTGATGGCCATCTTTAAATATTTGTAAGGATGTCCTGTAGGAGATGGAGCCTGCTGGTTTTCTGCTATATAAGAGACCAGAACATAAGACATCAGATTTAAATCAAAAGAAAAGGTACCAAGAAAAAAGAAATCTGTCAAATCCCCACACCCTCATATACCTTATTCTTTGAAAAAGCCTGATTTGCACTTATTTTTGAAAAATTATACATTTTTGCATGTCCCCACTAATGGTTTAGACCTGAGTTACTTGATGATGATGATGATGATGATGATGATGATTATTATTATTATTATTATTATTTATATCCTGCCACCATCTCCCCAAAGGGGCTCTGGGCAGCTTACAAGGCACTCCAAATGCAGCATATAACATAAACGGTACATGAGTATCACATAAAAATTATAAAAACAACCACTATCAACACATTAAATAAAATAAATAGCACAATTTAAAAACACAGACCATCTATGGGCCAATTTACTTGAGACTAAAAGCCTGCTTAAAAATCCATGTTTTTAGGCTAGACCAGAAGGAATCAAGGGTAGGAGCTAAACTAATCTCTTTTGGGAGGGTATTCCAGAGCCAGGGAGCCACTACAGAGAAGGCCCTCTCTCTCATCTCCATCAACCGCATTTGAGATGATGGTGGAATCGAGAGAAGGACCTCCCCTGCCAATCGCAAAGCCTGCACCAGTTCATAGAAAGAGATGCGGTCTCAAACATAGGTTGGACACAAAGAGTATAAGGCTTTGTAGATAATAACCTGCACCTTGAATTGAGCCCGGAAAATTGTCGGAAGCCAGTGGAGCTGTTTCAATAGGGGCATAGTATGTTCCCTATAGCTAGTTCCGGTTAGTAATCTGGCAGCCAAACTTTGCACTAACTGCAGTTTCCAAACTGTCTTCAAAGGCAGCCTCACTTAGAGTTCATTACAGTAATCCATTCTGGATGTAACTAAGGCATGGACCACCATAGCTAAGTCAGGGTTTTCAAAGTATAGTCGCAGCTGGCACACAAGTTTTGAGTGTGCAAAGGCCCTCTCGGTTACCATAGGCACCTGAGCTTCAAGCGTCACTATGAGTCCAGAAGGACCCCTAAACTGCAGACCTGTGTCTTCAGGGGGAGTGTAACCCCGTTGAGCACAGGTTGCCACCCTATGCCCTGATTGGCCTCGGAACTGACCAGGATTACTGTCTTGTCTGGATTGACTCTCAGTTTGTTGGCCCTCATCCAGTCCATCACAGCTGTACGTAAATCATATTGTTCACATTCTTGGAATGCACAGATTCACAAATGTTCTGCACTGTGTAGCTCCCCACATCCATATGGGATACACTCCAAGATCCCCCATGAAACCAGGAATAATAGCAAACTCTATATTTTGACTACACCAGGTATGGAAGCATATAATAGAATCCCACAGAAGAAGGCCTACAAATACTTCTGGGTGGGAAAGTTGTTTGGAATGTGGTTAAATGAAATTGTGGATATTGGATTCATGGAGAAGGGGGTTATGCTGTTCATTTGGTTTGGTTGGTAGAGATAAGATGAGGAAATTTGCCGAAAGCCTAAGAGTGGACAGGATTCCTCATTTATCCCTACCTCGGACCACAAGCTGTATGCCAACAACCCACAATAATTGTCTATTTCTTGTCTGTGCATAGTCAAAGGGAGTCTATGCCTTGCAGACAGCTATTTCAAATGGGTATGTCCCAGCTTATACAAAGCAGCTTAACTGAGATCAGGTAATGAGCAAGCTTCCCTTCGCTTAGCAGTGTTGATAGCAACATTAATCTTTTTCTGTTGAGATGCTAAAGCTGCCACAAATGATGTGTCACTGCCACTTAACCAGCAAGAATTTATTCATCACAAGCAACAAGACAGGAGCATAGTGAAATGCTTCTTTCACAGGTTGTCTCTATGCTCAAGCTGCTTTGAACTCAAAGTTCTCTCAAGGAACAAAAGAAGAAAAGAAGAGAAAGACAGAGAAGTACTTGAGCTAAAGAAAATGAGAAGAAGAATTCGAGCTATTTATTTATTTCAAACTCATTTTCCAGGTTTAATTTGAATACCCATTAGGCAGTTAAAGAGGAAACACTGTTTTGCTTGTTTGTCCTCTTTGAATTAACTCAAACACTACTAAGAACAACAAAACACTTTCTTTGTCCCTGTTAAATTAGGAGCTAGAGAATGCATGTTTACAAACAGCTTAATTGATTTACTCTGAATGCTGCTTTAAATTCTTATATCCTGGGTTTTTATTTTTTAAACAACTCTTTGGATTCCATATGTTTCCCTTTCAAGGTGCAAAGCTGGAGATTACGGCATTATCTGATAGCAGTGCTTACTATGCCAATGATTTTACAAACAGGTTTATTCAAGACACTTTCCTTTCCTCTTGATCTTCATAATTTTCCTGTCATGGTATTCATTTTTTAAAATGTGAAACACTTTGAGTTCTTCCACCGTGTTCCATCTGTGGAAAATCATGTCAGCAGTATCTTCATTTTGGAAGGAGTGATAGTCTCCATGCCTCAACCATGCTTATTTTGACCTGCATTATTTCCAAGATGATATATAATCGACTCTTTTATCTTGCAAGCATGAATCTTAATTGCCAGGCATAAAAACTAGCATCTTGATCATTTCAACTTTCATTTAGTTCTTTAGCTTTAAAATCAAATTACTTATTATTGTTTATTCATTCAGTCACTTCTGACTATTCATGACCTCATGGACCAGCCCAAGCCAGAGCTCCCTGTTGGTCATCACCACCCCAGCTCCTTCTGAGTCAAGCCAGTCACTTCAAGGTTACTATCCATCCGTTTTTCCCTTGGCTGGCCCCTCTTCCTTTTTCCATTTTCCCCAGCATCATTGTCTTCTCCAAGCTTTCCTGTCTTTTCCTTATGTGGCCAAAGTACTTCAACTATACCTCTCATATCCTTCCCTCCAATGGGCAGTTGGGCTTTATTTCCTGAAGTATGGATTGGTTGGATCTTCTTGTGGTCCAAGGCACTCTCAGAATTTTCCTCAAACACCACATTTCAAAAGCATCTATCTTCCTTTGCTCAGCCTTCCTTATGGTCCAACTCTCACATCCATAGGTTACTACAGGGAATACCATTGCTTTAACTATGCGGATCTTCGTTGCCAGTGTGATGTCTCTACTCTTCACTATTTTATCGAGATTGGTCATTGCTCTCCTCCCAAGAAGTAAACAACTTCTGATTTCCTGGCTGCAGTCTACATCTGCAGTAATCTTTGCACCTAGAAATCAAGTTACTACTGGAAAGATAAGCTTGAAAACATGGTGACAACAGCTGCTTAGATCTCAGCAATGGATGGGTAGATATCTGAAGAAGGTGATAGTGGTGTGCTAGAATCATCTGTGTAACCTAGGGTGCTATGAGTGTTTAATTGAAGTAGAATGATCAAAATATATCAAACATGCATGGGGGAGTATGCCCAGCAAAATTATTGCACTTCGGATATATCATGAGATAACAAGAGTCATTGGAAAAATATTATAAGACTTGGTAAACTGGAAGATGGAGGGGAAAGAGGAAGACCAGAATACAGGTAGATTGTGGCAATGAAAGACATGACCATGAATTTGCAAAACCTTAATAAGATAATATATTATATTGGAGGTATCTCATTCACAGGGTCAATTTAAGTCAAAGTAATGGTAAAAGAAGAAATAACAGAGGAAATATTTCAAACATGAAGAACAGATATGGAAATTGAGAGGGAAGATATCCAAAGGGAAATAAGTAATATAGCAAAGGAAAATAATGTACTTGGGGAAGCAAGAAGGAAAATGTTACAAAAATGGAACAGGACTCCTGCACAACTTTGATTTTTTTTACCAGGGGTAAAGGACAGGTGTTGGAATGGTTTAATCACATGATATAAGAACGTGATAGAGTACAGGTGTATTGGAGAACAATGGAAGGAGAAATCATAATAGCCAATATTCACATCAAAATTGAGATGTAGAATGGAAAAATTGATATTTGAAATGTAATTTCTGTAATTTATTGTATAAATTGTATGTCAAGAGGGGAAGGATGGAGGGTGAGAGGAGGTAAACAATAAAAAAAATTAAAAAATAAGCCAAAAGTTGCTTGATGGCAAATAACAAGAAATGGTAGCAGGGTAGTCACATGGAATAAAGAGTTGTTGCTGTTGCTGTGTGCCTTCAAGTCACTTCAAGCTCATGGCGATCCTATGGCGACCCTATCACAGGGTTTTATTGGTAGTATTTAATCAGAAGTGGATTGCCTGTGCTTTGACATGGTTTACATAGCTATGAAGGATTCTGACCTGGTCTCCAGAGTCGTAGTCCAATGCTCAAACAATTATGCTGAGTTTCAGGAATAAGGAGACCTGCATTCAAATCCTTACTTCATCCTCAAGGTCATTTGATTACCTTGGACCCCAAACTTAACCTTTCCCACGGGGTTCTTGTGGGAAAAACCATTCTCTTGAGTTCCTTGGGGGAAAGGTGGTCATAAATGAAGAGCAATATATTTATTTGTATCCTGTCCTTCTCACCCCCAGAGGGGGACTCAGGGCGGCTTCACAACAGGCATTCATTCAATGCCAATAAATATATGACTTTTTTGGTTTTAGAGTTATATTTCATTTTTTCCTCTAACAGAAGGGGGAAATTACCATGCCTATTGTTAACTTGTTGCAGATGGAAACAACACTGCTTATCAGCAAATAATTAACTTGTTCTGCGGTGGGGGAAATAGAAGGTAAAGCTTAAAGAACATGCAACAGCGCAAAACAAACAAGTAGGCAAACAAACAAAGCCTTGTGTTACATATTTGGGGAAGTGCAACATAGAGTAGAAAGTATTTCGTTGCCTTGTTCCATTTAGCACCCTGAACTTAGCATAATGGTTTAATGAAATTAGCTGGGGATAAGTATTTGAATAAATAAACTGCTGAGTACATTGTTTAATGAGACAACAAGATGTTAATTGATTTGATGGGTCAAACTCCAAAAAGAAAAAGGAAAAGGAAAACATTACTGTTATTGTTATATACTGTGAAATTGACACAGTATATAACCCTACATATTATGGGAGATCTCCAAAAGGCAGTGGTTAACCGTTGTGTTCAGTTCTTGTAAATTCAGGATCATTGCTTTCTTCATTAATTCTTATTGGACCCTCAGTTTCTTCTGGCATCCATGGAACTCAGTGCATAAATGACAAAAGCACCAACGAAAATCCATACAGTAGTAATCATGAACTTCTCAGGAAAGGTGCATTTTGATATGGATAAGAAGCAATGGCAGCCCTTCAAAAAGGCAACTTAGTACTTAATATCATGCCAACATAAACACATCTTTTTAAATGTAAGAAAAATGGTTGAACTTTACCATTAGGCTTCCATAAAAATCAGATTGCATATCATCCCATAAAATGAAGTTAATCTGTAATTGTAATCATAAAAATTACATTAAAATACTGGTATTGTCAACTTAATGGCACCATAAAAGAAACTGCTATAATGGCAATCTTGCAGTCCTGTTACTTAAAACCTAGGCTTTAAATTAGAACCATTCAGTATTTAGTAGAGACATGGTTAAAGTCACTACTAAATGGTTAATGTCCATATAGATATAGCAAAATCTAAAATATTCATTTTAAAACTGTGACTACAGCTCAGGAAAAAAGTCATATTGGTCCCGCATGAGCCCTTGGAACATTGCAATTCCAACACTGAGCAGCTCCATCTCCAATTTTTTAACCTTTGAAAAACCATTTAAACATATTGTTTTGCACCATGCTTTGACCTCTTTTAAGTTACTGAACTGCTTCTGCAGCAATTGAACTATGCCAAAAAGGATAGAAGTGGCAGAAAGAGACCGAAACTAGAAAATCTTAAAAGCTTTCATCAGGACAGATGAATTGGAAATGACCCTGCCAAATGTCAAAGCAGCCAATGGACAGGACTTTGCAGTTATAAGCCAATCTGCATTTTCACAATCTGCATTTGGATGCTAACCATATTCATATGCTAACCAGTCTCTGCACAGATAGAAGACACATATTAGGCAGAACTGCTCTAGTCTAGCTATCTTTCTATATTCGTTTACTATATAACTGAGAATATAACTGTAGTCTCAATTCCCTTCTGATATGTTAAAATAGTTTATTATATTAACTTACTAAGAAATACACCTTGTATTGCCCACATTCATGTTGATTATTCCACTTACAATCTGAA
This sequence comes from Anolis sagrei, assembly GCF_037176765.1. Taxonomy (NCBI): domain Eukaryota; kingdom Metazoa; phylum Chordata; class Lepidosauria; order Squamata; family Anolidae; genus Anolis; species Anolis sagrei. Next base: position 119,445,524 of record NC_090026.1, on the reverse strand, counting down.
TGAAAGAAAAGTTAGAAAGGTTACCATTTCTTTTGTACCATGTTTCATGTGTGGTACAAATTCCTGTGTAAAAAACACAGGATTTTAAAAAAATCCAAAACTGGATCATATTATCACACAAACATACAGCCAGAAGCATCTTAAGGTCAGCAACAACATAAAACAGTGAAACCGAACAAAAATATGTATGAAACATCTAAAAACATCTAAAAACATCTAAAACATCTAGTATGAAACATTTAAAAACATAAAAATATTTTAAGACTGAAATGTCATTGAAAATGAAATAAATATTTACCTAGTCAGTGCCAAAGAGTATAATGTAAGAACCAAACAAGCCTTGTAATGAAGATTTTTCACAAGTGGCAGTGCCATCACTAAAAAGGTCCTTTTTTATCTACCCGGAATACTTCATTTATCATATACACACACAACACATGAAATATCTTAGACCAGTGATTCTCAACCTGTGGGTCCCCAGGTGTTTTGCCTTACAACTCCCAGAAATCCCAGACAGTTTACCAGCTGTTAGGATTTCTGGGAGTTTCAGGCCAAAACATCTGGGGACCCACAGGTTGAGAATCACTGTCTTAGACTTTGAATTTAAAGTCTGGGTAGGTAGTTTATATACAAAAAGATGCTCAAATGTGGAGGTACTTTTCAAGTATTTTCTTTTCCTGAAGTTTGAAATAATGCAGTCTCAGGAATGCTATATTACAATATTATCATTATTGTTATTATTATCTGCATGTGTAAGTGGTCCACTGTACAGCTAATGATACTTTTAATTCACAAATCAAGGATCAATTTTCAATGTATATGAAACTATTGCAGAAAGTGTCCTGGTACTTCAATCAATCAATTGCACTTGAAATGGGGAAGGGACACTTCTCCCTTTTCATTGACTGAGGCAAGGCAGGTTTACTAAAGACCTCATAATATGAGGAAAGTTCAGCAACCTAGGCTGCTTTTGCCCCAGCTGAGCCACGGAGCCCCATGACACCCATCAGACAACATAGGCTCACTTCCAGCAGAGCTCCATGACTCAACTGGGGTGAAAATATCCTACAACACTGCAGCGGCAACATGGGCACCTCCCCATGTTCCCCGCAGGGAGAAGCCGCACGGAGATGCTTCCCCACATGTGATGGAGAAGCATTGCTGTCAGCAAGGCAGGGTGCCAGGGTGCCCACTGCCCCGCTGATTCACCACAGAGGCTGGTGAATCGGTACGTGATGAGGTCCCTAGTCCTAAACAGATGTTTATGAGTAGGCACCAGAATTTGGATGGTATAAACCGCCAACAATGTCTACCCTGAAGACTTTAAAATGCTAAGTCTATTTCACTGAGACATTAAAATTATTTATTCTACAAGCAACTGAGCTGACATGTTGATCCTGGTTGCAGAAACAGAGGTTTAAAGATAATTGAAACTGGAGCCAATACAAAAATTTACCATTCAGTCTACAGTAATTTATGCCTCATACTCAAAGTGCCAGATAACTTCCTGTGCAAATTAACTGATTGACTGGAATTATGCATATACTGCTTTCTACCAAAAGATTGCTGATGGTAACTAGCTTAGTGGGAGGTGGCATCCCAATGTATTTCAACAAAATTGTTTAAATTAAAGACATTGATTTTGATGCTGCTTGTCTTGGAGAACAACCTTGCCCTGCCTGCTCTCAGTCCTACACTGATCTCATTTTGAGGCCGAATTCCAGAATGGTTCAAATAATGTCCAGACTAAGAGGCCACATTTTTTTTTCACTCAGATGACTTGGAATGATTTCTCACGACACAATTATGGCACTAGAATTCTACTTTAACTGCCATGGTTCCACCCCACAAAATCCTCAGATTTGCAATTTAGGAAAGAATGAATTTATTTGGGAAGGCACATCTAACAGAGAGCTTTGTTGCCTCATTAGATTACAAACTCTAAGCTTCCATGGGGTCCAATCATGACAGTTAGGGTACAATCATGATTTTGTAATGTGAAAAGTCCTTCATGAAAATTGGAATTCTTGTAGGACATAGCATGATACACTTGCTCTCCCCTCCAACTATTTTCAATTGCATCTCTGTTTGTCTTTACCCATCTCATCACTTTGAGTCTTTTCTGCACTTCTCTGCACTTGCAACATGCTGCTGACACCGAGTCCCCCAAAACCCATCAAATGACACAGGGCAACTTCTGGTAGGGCTCGTTTGAGCTCCGTGCCAGCAGTGCAGAGAAACAGAGCCCAGAAGAGTTGGGTGTACACTTGACTCCTCATAGAACAAGCCAAGGAGGAAGCAGGAGGAAACCAGAGACAACAGTGAAACGTCGTGGGAATGGATCCTATGACCACCGATGGTAAGTGCATGAAGTGTTACGCTGCCCCACATTCTCCCCTGCTGTCCCCCAGTTTATGGACCTCAATGTGATGAAGTCATCTGTGTCGGCAAAGAGCAAACTCTTGTAGAAGTTAGGAAACCAGAGGTGGATGTTGGAAATACTTTATCTTCTGTCCAAATAGAGTCAACTGAATGCAGTTCATTCCATATTCAGGGAAGAGCAATATAATAATGGTGTGTGTGTGTGTTTGTGTGTGTGTGTGTGTTCATCTGAACCCCCACCCCAGGTCTGGCAAAGGGGGGGATAGGCCAGAGCCCCAATATAAGCTTCAACTGGCTACTAGCTATGGATCACTATCAACATGCCCAACCAAACTTAGCAAGATATTGGTGGACAATGATACAATTGGCTTCTATTCTTTGAATAACCATAGCAACATGCTGTGTGAGAAGGTGCCAAAGCTTGGACTAATGCCTGGCATGAGCAAGGTCTCAGGTTCAATCCTCACATCTCCATTTGAAAGGTTCACGTGATGGACCAGACTTTTGCCTGAAGACCTGGAGTACCACTGCCAAGGAGAGGAAAATAGTGGACTAGATGGACCAGTGGTCTCACTCAATGTAATACACATGTATTAATTTAATATGGGGTTTGTATGTTAAGAGAAAGAAGAGTCTTAACCCAAGGTAAAATGTTCACAGTATTATGTCTGCAGGCTCTATCAGCTATCTTTTAGATATACACTTATGGTAAGTTTTGATATACAATATAGGTTAAATTTGCATGGAAGTCTTTGGAGCTTCTGTCATCCATCTACCCCAAAACGTGTTGAGAGAGAGGGTGAAGAGTCACTCCAGCTGGAGAAATATGAACAGGAGTGAGTCACGAAGGCTAGGGGAACTCCTTCGTCAGGCGCTGGATGCCGGATTCTTGGTTTTCTTTATTTCTTTTCCCACTAGCCAGCTGCCAGTTTCTCTTGGAACGTAATACTGGGAAGCAGCCAACTGCTTAACAAAACCTCATTTAATTTAGAGAGACTTTCAGTTTTGTACTCAATAAACGATGGCTGCAGTTCACTGATTTCAAGAATGATCTCTGCATATATAGCACTTTCTAAGATGTATATATACACACACTGAGAAAATGTTCAGGTACAGCCTTCTTACTCAAACCAAGAGTGAAAAGAATTAAACACACCTGACGGTGAATCACTGAAAAAGAAAAGGAGAGTAGTGTGGGTATTATGAGTGTAAGGGAAGATGACAGCCTAAATGTGGCTGATTAGACAATGGGTGACATTTCCAGTGGGCACCGGAACAACCAGATATTTTACGAATTTCAACTTGTCCCTGCTACATTGAAGTGCTTTATGTCACGTAAATGTAATACAACCTCCTGAGTCAAAATCCTTTTCAACTGGAAAAGGTCACCCTAGCTAAGAAAGAAAAAGGCAAGTGGACAAGTGCACGTTACATGCACAGGAAAGGAAAAGAAAGCAATACTTTGAATGGAAACAGTATAAAACTGAGGGTTGGATTATGGAAACAAAATAATGTTCTAGCCCATTGGGCATCCAAGGTCTTCAACAGAGTCCTCTTACTTTCCACTACTGGACAAGATATGAAAAATTAAAATTGCTCAGGAATAGATATTTGTTGTCATATACTTATTAATGTGAAAAGCCACAAGCTAATGAGTAAGGTGTGAGTGGACCCAATCTATAACAGGAGATGGCTATCAATGGGAAGCAGTTCAGAAGTTTCTTTAAAGAAGATTTTCCAGCTATGCAGATATTGCATCAGACATCTATAGTCACATATAGACATACCCACCAAGGCCCAGGAGGAGGCCAAACAAGCTGCAAGTTATTCCTTGCATGTGCCCTATAACAGTAGTAATTTCTCTGTAGGTGTCAGTAGATTTTGTCTACTATAGTAGTCAAGACCCCTGTTTAAACAGTTCCACTGGCTGCCGATAAATTTCCAGTCTCAATTCAAGGTGAAGGTTATCACCTACAAAGCCCTAAGCGGTTCGGGACCTACCTAGCTTTACGATCACATTGTGATCACATCACGCAAGCTCTAAGATCTTCTGGGGAGGCCCTTCTCTCGCTTCCATCTCCGTCACAAGCATGGTTGGTGGGGATAAGGAAGAGTGGCCCCTCAGCTCTGGAACTCTCTACTCAGGGAGATTAGACTGGCACTCACCCTATCCACTTTTCGCAAAGACCTAAAAACATGGATGTTCCACTGTGCATTTGACTAAACGGTTCATTAAATAATTGTGCCCCCTCAACCATAATTTAATTATTGACCCCTGCACTTTACTACTGTCCCCTGTATATAGTATTCTGACTGATATTGCGCTTCCAGGCCTAATTTATCATCCAGCTCCTGCACTTTTTCCAACTGTCCTTACAACTTTATTGCACAAGTCCCAGATTCCCATTAACCCTTGAGTACTTTTAAAGCTTCTGCAAGGGAATTCATGTAATCCATATTAATGCCATATCTCCAATGTTCCCCCCCCCCCCCCCCAGCTCTGTTACCATCAACATATCAACCAACCAACAAACAAACATAATAATGAAGAATTGATGTAATTCCATTTACACTTTATGAGAAACTAGCTTGGGGACCCGGCGCTGCCCGGGTTATTAGAGAAAGTGGGTAATGGCAGTTCTGTATGCCAAGTTTGGTCTTTATTGGTCATTGGATAATGGCTGCATTGTTTTCAGGAAGTGAGTGAAGGAACTTGAAGTCCCATCATCTATGGTCCATGCTCCTCCAAACAGCAGCAGGATATAGAGTGGGTCATAGGGGCTCTGTGTGCCAAATTTGGTCTTTATCAGTCATTGGATGAGGGTGGCAGTGGTTTCAGTAAGTGAGTGAAGGTACTGCAAGTCCCATCATCCATGGTCAACCCTCCTCCAAGCTGCAGAAGGATTTAGAGTGGGTCACGGGGGCTCTGTGTGCTAAGTTTGGTCTAGATTAGTCATTGGATGAGAGTTGCAGCAATCTTGGAAAGGGAGTGGAGGTACTTGAAGTCCCATCATCCACGGTCTGTCCTCCTCCAAACTGCACCAAGATGTAGAGTGGGTCATGGGGGCTTTGTGTGCTAAGTTTGGTCTTGATCAGTCATTGGATTAGGGTTGCAGTGGTTTCAGTAAGTGAGTAAACGTACTGCAAGTCCCATCATCCATGGTCAACCCTCCTCCAAAACTGCAGCAGGATGTAGAGTGGGTCTTGTGTGCTCTGTGTGCCAAGTGTGGTCTTGATTGGTCATTAGAAGAGGGTTGCAGCAATCTTTGGAAGGGAGTGGAGGTACTTGAAGTCCCATCATCCATGGTCTGTCCTCCTCCAAACTGCAGCAGGATGTAGAGTGGGTCATTGGAGCTCCATGTGCCAAGTTTAGTCTTGATCAGTCATTGGCGAGGGTCTCAGTGGTCCCAGGAAGTGAGTGCAGTGACTGCAAGTCCCATCATGCATTGACAAATTCTTCCAAACCACACCAGGATGTAGAATGGGTCATGCAGGCTCTCTGTGTAAATTGTGGTGTTGACCCATCATTGTTGGCAGTTGTAATGGTCGTAGGAAGGGAGTGCAGGTATTGCAAGTCCCATCGTCCATGGTGCATCCTCCTTCAAACTGCACCTGGATGTAGAGTGCGTCATGGAGACTCAGTGTGCCAAGTTTGGTATTTTTTGGTATTTGGATGAGGGTTGCAGTGGTCTGATGAATTGAGCAATGGTACTGCAAGTCCCATAATCCACGGTCCATCCCCGGCCAAACCACAGCAGGATGTAAAGTGGGTCATGAGAGGTCTCTGTGCGAAGTTTGGTCCTGATCAGTCATTGGATAAGGTTAACAGCGGTCTCAGAATGTGAGTGGTGGTACTGCAAGTCCCATCATCCATGGTTCATCCTCCTCCAAACTGCAGTAGGATGCCGAGTGGGTCTTGTGTGCTCTGTTTGCCAAGTGTGGTCTGTCTTGGTAATTGTCTGACTCAGCCCCCTCTGGCCTTTCCTTTCCTCTGTCATCTCGGAATCTTGGAATTGAGGCTGGCCAATCAGAGACCATATGCAAATTTCCTTCTCATGTCCCCGTTTCTGCCATGAACTCTTTTCTCCACCAGGGGCTCCTCTTGAAGCTGGCCAATCAGAGACAATATGCAAATAGCACCACTGCGGCAGCCAATCCGAATGTTGGAACTTTCAGGCTGGCCAATCAGAACGCTGCCACATATCCCTTCCGCCCTTCCGCCCGCCGCCCTTCCTCTGTCCGATACAAACAAACACTCTTCTTTATTATATACTAGCTTGGGGACCCGGCGCTGCCCGGGTTATTTGAGAAAGGAATTGTGTATCAAGGTTGGTCTTTATCAGTTATTTATATGGCTCGCAGTGGTCTCAGGAAGTTAGTGAAGGTACTTTGAATCCAATCATCTGTGGTCCATCCTCCTCCAAATTGCACCTGAATGGAGAGTGGATCGTGGGGGCTCTATGCACCAAGTTCTGTTCTTGATCATTCATTGGATGAGGGTCACAGTGGTCTCAGAAAGTGAGTTTAGGTACTGCAAGTCCCACCATCCATAGTCTGTTCTCCCCCATCATCCATAGTCTCCCACAAACATCACCAGAATGTTGAGTTAGCCAAGGGGGCTCTCTGTGCCAAGTTAGGTCTTTCTTGGTATTTGGATAAGTGTCGCTGTGCTTTCAGGAAGTGAGTGAAGGTACTGGAAGTCCCATCATCCGTCCTCCTCCAAACAGCATCGGGATGTAGAGTGGGTCATGGAGGCTCTGTGTGCCAAGTTTGGTCTTGATCGGACATTAGATGAGGGTTGCAGCATTCTTGGGAAGGGAGTAGAGGTACTTTAAGTCCTATCATCCATGGTCTGTCCTCCTCGAAAGTGCACCAGGATGTAGAGTGGGTCATGGGGACTCTGTGTGCCAAGTTTGGTCTTGATTAGTCATTGGCGAGGGGCTCAGTGGTCTCAGGAAGTGAGTGAAGTGGCTGCAAGTCCCATCATCCATTGTCAAATTCTTCCAAAGCGCACCAGGATGTAGAGTGGGTCATGCGGGCTCTCTGTGTAAATTGTGGTCCTGATTCATCATTGTTGGCAGTTGTAATGGTCTTAGGAAAGGAGTGCAGTTATTGCAAGTCCCATCGTCCATGGTGCATCCTCCCCCAAACTGCCCCAGGATGTCGAGTGCGCCATGGAGACTCAGTGTGCCAAGTTTGATCTTTATCAGTAATTGCATTAGGGTTGCAGTGGTTTCAAGAATTGAGCAAAGGTATTGTAAGTCCCATAATCCATGGTCCATCCCTGGCCAAACCACACCAGGACGTAAAGTGGGTCATGAGAGGTCTATGTGCCAAGTTTGGTCCTGATCAGTCATTGGATGAGATTAACAGCGGTCTCAGAATGTGAGTGATGGTACTGCAAGTCCCATCATCCATGGTTCATCCTCCTCCAAACTGCAGTAGGATGTCGAGTGGGTCATGGGGGCTTTGTGTGCCAAATCTGTTCTGTATTGGTAATTGTCTGACTCAGCCCCCTCTGGCCTTTTCCTTTCCTCTGTTTGTCATCTCGGAATCTTGGAATTGAGGCTGACCAATCAGAGACCATATGCAAATTTCCTTCTCATGTCCCCGTTTCTGCCATGAACTCTTTTCTCCACCAGGGGCTCCTATTGAAACTGGCCAATCAGAGACCATATGCAAATAGCACCACTGCAGCAGCCAATCAAAACGCTGGCACATACTCCTCCCGCCACACTTTTGTCCTCCGCATACAAGTTTTGACTTTTATTATATACATAGATATAGATATAGATTAGGACTGGAAATTGTGAGTGCCCAGTAGTAGAAAGTAGAGACTTCTTCCCCATTTAGGGGTATAGCAGCTCCTATGAAACAAAATGTTTAAAACAATGCATACATGCTATCTGACACCACTTAAGTTTTCCAGAACTACAAGTTATAGTCCTCCATTATGTTAAAAAGGTTTAAAGAGAAAAACAGACCATGTTGCATACGTGGTCGCACTGCTACCCATGTTCTGATTTCAAGATGACAACTGGCCATTGTTAATTTTTTAGTCTGATATCTTAAGTTTCTTATCAAACATTTCTAAGATACACCACTGTGAAGGATTTTGGCCTTTCTTTTGTTCCAGGTACCAAATATCACCTATGTGAATTGACACATAAAAGAAACAACAGATTGGATGATGTTCACTGTCATCAAAAACCTCCCTGTAGTCCTGGTTAAGAAAATTTGCCCATTTTTTCCAATGACAATGACAGCGATATCCAGTAGCTGTCAGTCGGAAAGGCTTGATGGAAGTGTGTGATAGAATCTATTTTGTATTTCTTTATTCCCCTTCTCTTTTCCTTTTTTCTTTTTTGAAACATGAGAAGAAGCTGCTTATCTTTGGGAGGACGCTACCTTTGATGCTGATGTAAAAATGTACAGAATGTGTCTAAACTCAATTAAGAAGTGTTGGGGGTGGGGGTGAGAAATCACTTAACCTTTTCAAAACACTTCTCCCATTCTAGAGATGGCTGATGAGGTCTTTGAACAAGAGAAGGAGGGCAGGAAAGAGCAGTGCTAGAATTTGCTTCTTTGATGTAAATTGCCTGCTTCAAACTACTGTCTCTAAGCAGTTTCGTAAAGAGAGCCAGGAGGGAAAAGAAAAACTGACAGTGAATTATGATTCGGAACAAAATGATGTTGCTAGTTTTCTTATGGTTGTACTAGCATTTCTTCCCCACAGCCTTTAAACATGGCTCTGCTCTAACCAGAGATAGATCTCATCCATGACTCAATTCATACAATTATTCTATGCCCCTCAATAGTTTTTTTCCCCTGCCAGAAGGGAAAAGGTGTGGCTTCTTTCCTCTTCTTGAATCTCCTGGTGGTTGCTCTTATAATCTACATGTTGGACAACTGGATAAAAATGCACTGAAGTTGCACAGATCTACTAAAAGCAATGGCCATAGATCAAAGTCGGCAAAGTTCATCTCAGGGACACCACTTTTGTGCTTCCTGTTAAATGCAAGCTTAAATCCCAAAAAATGCAAATTTAAATGAAATTTCTGATGCAAAAAATATAAGCATTATTAAAGCTGATGAATATTTTTTTCTGTATTACGTATTAAAAAGTTGGTTTCTTCAACAAATAATATGAACTCTATAGTTTAAGAAATCGGTGGTTTCAGATCTCTTAATTCTTCAAGTTGATTAACATAGAACAGTAACAGAAATTGAGGGGATCTGTTGTGTTGAATGTATTATGCACCCAAGCAAACCTCTTTTTGTTGTGAATTTGTTCAGTTGCTTCCAACTCTTCATGACCTCATGGACCAGCCCACGCCAGAGCTCCCTGTTGGCCATCACCATCCCCAGCTCCTTCAAGGTCAAGCCAGTCATTTCATTGACAATATCCATCTATCTTGCCCTTGGTGGCTCCTCTTCATTTTTCCTTCAATTTTCCCCAGCATCATTATCTTCTCCAAGCTTTCCTGTCTTCTCATTATGTGGCCAAAGTACTTCATTTTTGCCTCTAATATTCTTTTCTCCAGTGACAGTCGAGCATTATTTCCTGGAGTATGGACTGGTTTGATCTTCTTGCGGTCCAAGGCACTCTTGGAATTTTCCTCCAGCACCACAGTTCAAAAGCATCTATCTTCCTTTGCTCAGCCTTCCTTATGATCCAGTTCTCGCATCCATAGGTTTCTACAGGGAATGCCATTGCTTTAACTATGCGGAATTTCATTGCTAGGATGATGTCTCTACTCTTGACTCTTTTATTGAGATTGGTCATTGCTCTCCTCCCAAGAAGTAAACATCTTCAGATTTCCTGGCTGCAGTCTGCGTCTGCAGTAATCTCCGTGCCTAGAAATACAAAGTCTGTCACTGCCTCCACATTTTCTCCCTCTATTTGCCAGTTATCAATCAGTCTGGATGCCATCATCTTGGGTTTTTTGATGTTTAACTGCAACCCAACTTTTGCACTTTCTTCTTTCACCTTGGTTATAATACTTCTCAGCTCCTCCTCACTTTCAGCCATCAAAGTGGTATCATCTGCATATCGAAGGTAGTTAATGTTTCTTCCAGCAATTTTAACTCCAGCCTTGGATTCTTCAAGCCCCACACGTTGCATGATGTGTTCTGCAGGTAGGGTGCGAGTATACAGCCCTGCCATACACCTTTCCCAATCTTGAACCAGTCTGTTGTTCCATGGTCTGTTCTTACTGTTCCTACTTGGTCATTATTCATGATACATTATACAGCAAAGCTCTAAAATATACTAATTTTAAACAGTGAACATGAAACAACCATATGAACACTTGAATAAAGTTATGTTCACATCAGATTGAAGCACCCCCTTGGGCAATGCTAGAAAACAAGACTATCTTAAGAATAGGTTCATTAAGTCATTTCAGAAGAAGGTGTGAGGTCACGGGTTAGGGAGCCAAAACTAGCCACTTAAAAATGTCTAACTCTGTCAGCACCAATCAATTTAAGGAAATGATGGGCTGATAAGTTATGGCACACCCTCCCATAGAGGATGCAAATATATGCTTGATTCCTACTCAAACCAGTTAGTTCTACTCATTTTAATTTGAAGCATGCATAAAGAATGAAGTCCTGGAGAGCACAAAACACCCATAGCACCCTCTGCTGATAAAGAGGGTAGAGATTAACATTCACAAACAGGAATTCTTACAAAACAGGAGGAGAAATATGAAACTTTGTTCACATGTAACACTTCTGCTACTTTTAAGTGACCAATTTGAGGGAACTACACTTGGGAATCTCAGTTCAATTCTCCTTTATCAGTGGACGGCAGGGCATTTGGGGTGGCTTCTATTCATTAGCTTTCTGGAATGAAGCTGAAAAATTAAAGGTCTAACCAATGGTGCATAATTATGTTTTAGAATTCTGTTACGAGTCTATCTTATGATGAAGGGACCCAATTAGGTTACTGACTAGCCTTTCCTGAGGGGCCATTGAACACATAAACAAGCAGGTTGAAAGAGCAGACCTTGGAGCCAGCCCTTTTTCCATATAGCAACACTTTCTGCTAACAAGGATCCAGGACTAGAAGGATCTAACCACAAATCTAACTTTCTGCCCAAAGGCAAGATTTTACAAACCAACCAACACAAGAGATAATAGTTTGCAATCCAAATTCACTTAGTTATGGGCCCTCAACTTGACTCTGCTTATGATGACCTGATCTTAGAGGTTTCTTGTTTATGATTTATTTAGGCGAGGTTTGCTATTGACTTCCTCTAAGGCTAAAAGAGTGGTTCAAGGTTACCCAGTGGGTTTCCATGGCTGAGTTAAGAACGTGAACTCTGGCTTCTCAGAATCGTAATCATCTCACAATCACTGCATTTTACTGGTCTTCCCAATACAAACGCATAATCAACGTTTCAGTCTAAATATGGACTATTTTAATGGGGCATTTATTTAGTGTGTCTGTCTATGTATGTATGTGCCTTCACCTGTTGACTTATAGCAATCCCATTAATTGCTTAGGGTTTTCTTAGGCAAGGAATAGTCAGGGGTGGCTCTGTCATAGCCTTGCAATCTAAAATATAGCCTACAGTTCTGATATTTCTATCGAAACACTAGGTAAAGCTGAACCTGTGTTGTCGAAGGTTTTATGGTTGGGATCACTGGGTTGCTGTGAGTTTTCCGGACTGTACAGCCATGTTCCAGAAGCATTCCCTCCTGACATTTTGCCCACATCTATGGCAGGCATCCCCATAGGTTGGGTTGGGATGCTGTGAGTTTTCAATACAGCCTGGAAAACACACAGCAACCCAAAGTTGAACCTGTTTAGCATCCAAGATCAAACAGGATCTGGTGCTTTTACAGCAGTGTTTCTCAAACTCTGCTCCTCTAGATGTTTTGGACTTCAGCTTCTACAATTCCTAATTGGTATTACAAATTGGTATTTGTGGAAGCTGAAGTACAAAACACCTGGAGGAGCAGAGTTTGAGAAACACCGTTTTGGAAGATTCCTTTAGTAACATAACTCAATAAGTATCCTTCATTTATAGGGCACTGTATAATTTTCTAATTCAAGATTATCTGCAAATCTACATCATTGAATGGCACTGATCTAAGCTATGGTAGTCAGTACTGTTTGTTTGTTTAAATTATATTCTCCCTTATCCTATAATGAACCTAAAGCATCTTAATGAGAAAACTTGCATTGAAGGGCATCCAAAACCTATTTTTAAAAACCCAACCAAATGGGGCTGGAGGATAGGATTTGAACAAGGGAATGTAAGGAAAGAACTTTCTAATGTATTGATTTAATTACTCCTTGGTTCACACTAAACCAGATAGGGGAGGGGGGAAAACCAGCAAACCATGTGAAAATGAATGTAAAGATATTTCAAAAAGTGTTGTTTTAAAAGACAGAGACATCGGGGAAAGCATGCCCTGAGATCTACTGCGATGACAGTTTGAATAAAGCAGCCGCTACGTGCCACTGCGCCTTGCTCAGTGCAGCCTTTTAAATGGGATTGTTTGCTTAGAAATGCAAGCAAAGGCCAGTCTCTGGACTAGAAGAGACACCTTTTGATTGCACATCATACTGAGCTGAATCCCTGACTAATAAATTTCCCCACACCTTTGTCTGAACCTCAGAAGGAAAAGGTCTGCATTTTCTCACAAGTACACACAAGCCCCGTCCCAAGTCCTAGGGTTTTCAGCCTCTAAATCATGTCCTTTGTTGACTTACTAGAGAATCTGTCTGAGTGACAACGGACACTGCAGTTTTGTTACTTCTGTCATCCTCGCTACCAGTGCACTTTGCTTCAGATCAAAGTTGAAAGCCTCTTTTTTCAGCACACATATATACAAACCACAGTGACAAATAGCATGGTTTGTTTGACATAGCAAAGCAAATAAGGAATTGCTTTCGTTAACCAAGAGAAAGAATTCCCCTTTTATTTCAGTCTCAATCCTAATGCATGGGATGTTCAAAACCAGAGGTACACATCACGCTCCAGGAATGAGCCTCATTTAACATACAAAATCGAAACCTAAAATTATACTATCAATGGTAAGATTTTTCAATATTTTTAGAGGAAAACACTTGCTATTAGCTTCCTTCTATGAAAAAAATACTTTTTAGAACAAGCAACATTGATATTTGCACTAAAAGTTAACCTTCATGTCAATGAGCTACTCAAAAAAAAAACCCACCAAATTATTGAATATTTTGAGAACAAGCAAAATCAATATTTGCATTAAAAATTGCCTTTCATGTCATTTAACTACACAAAAATCCATAAGACTGGATTGTTAAAACTATATACACATTCTGGTTTTCTTTATTTTGAAGTTTAGCAGCCATTAACTTCCATGGTAAGTAGTTCTAAAGATCAAAACTAATAAAGGAATCTAAATTATGGAAATTCAGCACATATGAAATAATTTATGTAACCATACAAATTTTAAAATATATATCAATTTAACATCAAATATAGTTTGGTGACAAGAGCCTTTTTCTCTAGCTGGATCTACGCTGCCATATAATCCAGTTTCTGAATCGAGATTATCTTTGAATGGGGTTATGTGAGACTACACTGCCATGGAATGACAGACTGGTCCAAGATTGGGAAAGATGGACGGCAGGGTTGTATACTCTCACCCAACTTATTCAACTTGTATGCAGAATACATCACGCGATGTGCAGGACTTGATAAATGCAAGTCTGGGGTTAAAATTGCTGGAAGAAACATTAACAACCTTAGATATGCAGATGATATCACTTTGATGGCCAAAAGTAGGGAGAATTGAGGAGCCTTCTAATCAAGGTGAAAAAAGAATGTGCAAATGCTGGGTTGCAGTTAAACATCTAAAAAAACCAAGATTATGGCAACAAGACTGACTGATAACTGGCAAATACAGGAAGAAAACGTGGAGACGTGACAGACTTTGTATTTCTTGGTGCAAAGATTACTGCAGATGCAGACTGCAGCCAGGAAATCAGAAGATGCTTACTTCTTGGGAGGAGAGCAATGTCCAATCTTGATAAAATAATGAAGAGTAGAGGCATCACACTGGCAATGAAGATCCACATAGTTAAAGCCATGGTATTCCCCATAGTCACCTATGGATGTGAGAGCTGGACCATAGGGAAGGCTGAGCGAAGGAAGATAGATGCTTTTGAGCTGTGGTGCTGGAGGAAAGTTCTGAGAGTGCCTTGGACTGCGAGAAGATCCAACCAGTCCATACTTCAGCAGGCCCGACTGCTCGCTAGAGGGATGGATATTAGAGGCAAAGATGAAGTATTTTGGCCACATAATGAGAAGACAGGGAAGACAATGTCAATCAAAATCATAAACAACTAATGAATAACTGCATAGCTAACTTAAACCATTGAAATGATTTGTCTTTGGGAACCAATGAAAATGTATATTCCATTTACTATAAATGCTCTGCTATAAACCCCCCATTGGGGGTTGCGACAAACCCTTTGATTGCATTCCTGTATGCTCGTTTGTCGTTATTGCTATGGCCACCAATAAATAGTTTTTTGCAGTTTAAAAGATTCAACTTTCGTGGTGTCCATCCTTGCCCTCCCTATTGGAAAGGGGGCTTCTGCCTTTTTGGGAAATATTCTGGTTTCATTGCCCCTACAATATAATAATGAATATTTTGTAAATAAATAAAGGTATGTATTCCCCCATTTTCCCCAAAGCATGGGAACTAATCAAGGTGGTCAGTTGAAACATTCACACCTAGCTCCAGCAGACAAGAGTCCTTTGTCCCACCCTGGTCATTCTACAGATATATAAACCCTGTTTCCTAGTTCTAACAAACCTCACTACCTCTGAGGATACTTGCCATAGATGCAGGCGAAACATCAGGAGAAAATGCCTCTAGAACATGGCCATATAGCCCAAAGAAATCTACAACAACCCAATATGTTATTATGTTTGTACTTTCAGGTATGCAACAGGTAGATAATACTTTGTTGCTATATAATAATGAATATTTTGTAAATAAATAAAGGTATGTATTCCCCCATTTTCCCCAAAGCATGGGAACTAATCAAGGTGGTCAGTTGAAACGTGTGAAAAAGATCTTGGAGTCCTCGTGGACAACAAGTTAAACATGAGCCAACAATGTGATGTGGCGGCAAAAAAAGCCAATGGGATTTTGGCCTGCATTAATAGGAGCATAGTGTCTAGATCTAGGAAAGTAATGCTACCCCTCTATTCCACTTTGGTTAGACCACATCTGGAATATTGTGTCCAATTCTGGGCACCACAATTCAAGAGAGATATTGACAAGCTGGAATGTGTCCAGAGGAGGGCGACTAAAATGATCAAGGGTCTGGAGAACAAGCCCTATGAGGAGCGGCTTAAGGAGCTGGGCATGTTTAGCCTGAAGAAGAGAAGGCTGAGAGGGAATATGATAGCCATGTATAAATATGTGAGAGGAAGCCACAGGGAGGAGGGAGCAAGCTTGTTTTCTGCTTCCTTGGAGACTAGGATGCAGAACAAAAAGCTAAAAACCTGGCTGTTTGAACAGGCATTCAGATAAACAGTGCAATGAATACGATGAATATAGGAACGGAATTATAGACGACGAATTGGATCACGATTCTAGTTACGAGACGTTGTTGTGTTGTTATTGATGTGCCATTACTGTATTTTGTGCTCTCATGGTTTTAAATCGTTTATTGCTATTTTGTTATGACTGTTTTTGCTATGTTGTGAACCGCGTTGAGTCGCCTACGGGCTGAGAAGCTGCGGTATACAAGCAAAGTAAATAAATAAATAAATAAATAAAACAATGGCTTCAAACTACAAGAGAGGAGATTCCATCTGAACATAAGGAAGAACTTCCTGACTGTGAGAGCCGTTCAGCAGTGGAACTCTCTGCCCCGGAGTGTGGTGGGGGCTCCTTCTTTGGAAGCTTTTAAACAGAGGCTGGATGGCCATCTGTCAGGGGTGATTTGAATGCAATATTCCTGCTTCTTGGCAGAATGGGGTTGGACTGGATGGCCCATGAGGTTTCTTCTAACTCTTTGATTCTATGATTCACACCTAGCTCCAGCAGACAAGAGTCCTTTGTCCCACCCTGGTCATTCCACAGATATATAAACCCTTTTTCCTAGTTCCAACAGACCTCACTACCTCTGAGGATACTTGCCATAGATGCAGGCTGGAACATGGCCATATAGCCCGAAAAAAAACCCTACAACAACCCATGGGAATTAATGTTGACTGGCCCTTTAAAAAAAAAACAAAGCCTGGCAGCACTAGCCCCAAGAGTGCACACCTGGACCAGACCGCCTCCGAGCATGCGCACTTGGCGCTGAGAGGGAGGGGTGACCGTTGCTCAGCATCCCCGCGCGCGCGCCTCTTGTGCCAAGGGCGGACGGGATTTGAATCTCTCTTTCGCGCGCGCGCTCAGCTATTGGCCTGCGGGTGTGTGTGTGTGCGCGCGCGAGAGTGTTGCTTCTGCTGCGCCTGCGCGTGTGGATCTGGTCGCTTAGCAACGCGGCGCGCGCCCCAACCTGAGGCAGAAAAGCAGGCGACGGAGCAGGTATCGAAAGAGGAGTCGACAGAAGAAGAAGAAGAAAGGGTGTAGAGCAGGCCTGGGCAAACTTGGGCCCTCCAGGTGTTTTGGACTTCAACTCCCACAATTCCTAACAGCCGGTAAGCTGTTAGGAATTGTGGGAGTTAAAGTCCAAAACACCTGGAGGGCCCAAGTTTGCCCAGGCCTGCTCTAGAGTTAACGCGGTTTGACATATCTTTAACTTCTCATTGGCTCGATGCCATGGATTCCTGGGAGATGTAGTTTTACAAAGGTGACTTCAATTACCTAAATAGCACACCCTCAGAGGGCTTGAAATAGCTACTGCCATAAACACAAGTACAATCATTGTTAATTGTTATGATAATAATAATTATAATAATTAGGTTTTACAATAACTATATAACAATAAGCATATATAATAATAATATATAGTAATAATTATAATATATATATATATATATAATTAGGTTTTACAATAACTATATAACAATCATTATTATCACAAAGATCACAAACAGCAGTGCAGTGAAATAAGGGAGGGAATAATAATAATAATAATAATTAATAATTAAGGACCACAAACAGCAGCACAGTGAAACAATGCAGGGAATAATACTACTAATATAATGAGTAATTAAGAACCGCAGACAACAATACAGTGAAATTAGATAGGGAATGATAATACTAATATAATTAATAATTAAGGATCACTTCATTGGATGTGTTGCAAACGCAGATTCCCAGATTAGTTTAGTGTTTACACCTTATTTTATTTTTCTGGTTGTTTAATATTTAATGTTTATTTTACTTATAGAATCAAAGAGTTGGAAGAGACCTCATGGGCCATCCAGTCCAACCCCATTCTACCAAGAAGCAGGAATATTGCATTCAAATCACCCCTGACAGATGGCCATCCAGCCTCTGTTTAAAAGCTTCCAAAGAAGGAGCCTCCACCACACTCCGGGGCAGAGAGTTCCACTGCTGAACGGCTCTCACAGTCAGGAAGTTCTTCCTCGTGTTCAGATGGAATCTCCTCTCTTGTAGTTTGAAGCCATTGTTTCAAACTACAAGAGAGGAGATTCCATATCACTTAAGTGATATTTGTCTTTGCTGTTCTAATGTAGCATAAATCCTTTGTAAAATCATACTGTGCGTTTTTGACATCAATATTGAAACCTGAAATATATAAAGAAAGTCTTTATTCACAAGGAGCCTATTTTTAAAGGGGTAAACTAACTGCATGTATGTTCAGTAAAAAATTAATTCATTCTTCTTTCTCTTTGGGACAGACCACATACATAAGCTTTATTGCAGAGGTGGATGAAAATGTCTCAAGGAAGGAGATGGTTTGGTAGACATTGTGGAGTGTTGATCTTAAACTGGTCAGAACTCAGAAGTGGCCAACATCCTATTCTCGAGAGATTTTAAAAAATAATACCAGTATTGTTCAAACTGCTTATCAGTTATTAAATGAAACAAAGAATTATCATTTGTAAAGATGAACTATCAGGAGCAATCAGAGTTCCTGGGCTGATTGGGTTTCTGCAGAAGCACTTTCCACCTTTCCCAATGGATACTTTCCCCTCAAACTGTAAAGTTATGGTTCCTGTAAATATCCAGCTGTGTTGCAAACAGTTCAGGTAACTTGCAGAAAGACAAAGTGTTTTAACAGAGGTGATTATAATAGCAATTGCTTCTCTATTGTCTGCTGCAGCATAATGCAGTATCTGCAAATAGATAGTACTCTGTTGATCTGATCTGTAGATCTGATGAAACACCTGTCCGAAGCACCCACTGGCATCAACGAACGACTCTCAACCCTCCGAATCGATCTTGCCAAAAACCAACGGGCAACCATCATAAGTGCCTATGCACCAACACTAGATGCTGACGAAGACATCAAGGAGAAATTCTACTGTCAGCTGGACACCGTCCTATCGGGGATACCTAAGGAGGACAAAATCATCCTCCTGGGGGACTTCAATGCAAGAGTCGGGCGAGACTTCGACCTGTGGCCAGGGACCATTGGAAAAGACGGGGTTGGAAACAGCAACTCAAATGGCATCCTGCTTCTCACTAAATGTGCGGAGCACAACCTTGTCATCACCAATACGCTCTTCCGCCAGAAAAACAAGTTCAAGACATCATGGAAGCACCCCCGGTCAAAGCATTGGCACCTCTTAGACTATGTAATCACACGCGCCAGAGACCGCCGTGACGTGCTCCTCACAAGAGCCATGATAGGTGCTGACGACTGCTGGACTGACCACAGGCTAATTCGATCCTCGATGGCTATCAAGATCGCCCCCAAGCGCAGACTCCAAGGAAGGAAGACAAGGCGCAAAATGAACACCCAAGCCCTACAGGAGCCCTCCAGACGAGCCCATCTCCAAACAGCACTCAAGGACCATCTACCCACAGAACACCCCGAAAATGTTGAGGAACATTGGAACAAACTGAAGACCTCCATCATCCAAGCCTGCGAAGAAACTATTGGATACCAAGCCAAGAAACATCAAGACTGGTTTGATGAAAATGACATCGAGATCCAACAGCTAATTGACAAGAAAAGGAAAGCCTTCCAAGCATGGCAGAGAGACATCAACTGTGCTGCTAAGAAAAAGATCTATGCTAGTGCAAAAGCTGAGGTCCAAAGAAGGACAAGAGAACTCAAGAACATCTGGTGGACAAAGAAGGCCGAAGAAATCCAACACCTGGCAGATACCCATAATGCTCAGGGATTCTTCAAAGCCACAAAGGTAATCTATGGACCAAGAAACCATGGCATACAGCCTCTACGCTCATCAGATGGAACCAAACTCCTGAAGGACCAAAACTCAATTGCACTAAGTTGGAAAGAACACTACCAAAGCCTCCTGAACCGCAGCTCCAATGTGGCCGAAGAGGTCCTCTCACAAATCCCACAACAACAAACCAGGGATGAGCTTGCAGCACTGCCTAGTTTGGAAGAAGTCAGCAATGCCATCAGCCAACAGAAGAATAACAAAGCCAGTGGACCAGATGGGATCCCTGCTGAAATCTTTAAAGAGGGAGGACCTGAGCTAACACACCAACTCCACCAGCTCATAGAAAAAGTGTGGGTGACCGAGAAAATCCCAGCAGATTTCAAGGACGCCACCATCATCACCCTCTTCAAAAAAGGGGAAAGAACAGACTGCGGAAACTATCGAGGTATCTCCCTTCTAACCTCCGCTGGGAAAATCCTCGCAAGAATCCTTGCAAACCGCCTCCTGCCCCTCTCAGAAGACACCCTCCCAGAATCCCAGAACGGCTTCCGCCCCTCCAGAGGAACCGTGGACATGATCTTCACTGCACGACAACTCCAAGAAAAATGCAGGGAACAAAACCAACCCCTGTACATGGCATTCATCGACCTTGCAAAGGCATTTGACACAGTGAATCGCAGCGCTCTCTGGACCATCCTCCACAAAATCGGGTGCCCTAACAAATTTGTGAACATCCTGCAGCTCCTCCATGATGACATGATGGCAACAGTTTTGGACAGCAGTGGCTCCCAAAGTGACCCATTTAAGGTGGAATCCGGTGTCAAACAGGGATGTGTTATCGCCCCAACTCTATTCTCCATCTTCATCGCTATGATACTTCACCTTGTTGATGGGAAGCTTCCCACCGGAGTGGAAATAATCTATCGGACAGATGGCAAGCTATTCAACCTCAGCAGACTGAAAGCCAAAACCAAGGTTACAACATCTGTTATAGAACTCCAGTATGCTGATGACAATGTCGTCTGTGCGCATTCAGAAGAAGATCTACAAGCCACTCTAAACACCTTCGCAGAAGCATACGAGAAGCTCGGCCTGTCACTGAACATTGAGAAAACCAAGGTGCTGTTCCAGCAGTCACAAGCCAATCCCTCTCCAGTGCCAGTAATACAGCTTAATGGCATAACATTAGAAAATGTGGACCATTTCCGCTACCTTGGCAGCCACCTCTCCACCAAAGTCAACATCGACGCCGAAATACAACACCGCCTGAGCTCTGCAAGTGCAGCATTTTCCAGAATGAAGCAGAGAGTGTTTGAGGACCGGGACATCCGTAGGGAGACCAAGGTGCTTGTCTATAAAGCCATTGTCCTCCCAACCCTGCTATATGCCTGTGAGACGTGGACAGTCTACAGACGTCATATGCAACTCCTGGAACGATTCCATCAGCGCTGCCTCCGGAAAATCCTGCAAATCTCCTGGGAAGACAAGCGGACAAACGTCAGTGTGCTGGAAGAAGCAAAGACCACCAGCATTGAAGCGATGGTCCTCCAACATCAACTCCGCTGGGCCGGCCACATTGTCCGGATGCCTGACCACCGTCTCCCAAAGCAGTTGCTCTACTCCGAACTTAAGAACGGAAAACGGAACGTTGGTGGACAGGAAAAGAGATTTAAAGATGGGCTGAAAGCCAACCTTAAAAACTCTGGCATAGACACTGAGAACTGGGAAGCCCTGGCCCTTGAGCGCTCCAGCTGGAGGTCAGCTGTGACCAGCAGTGCTGCAGAATTCGAGGAGGCACGAGTGGAGGGTGAAAGAGAGAAACGTACCAGGAGGAAGGCGCGTCAAGCCAACCCCGACCGGGAACGCCTTCCACCTGGAAACCAATGCCCTCACTGCGGAAGAAGATGCAGAGCAAGAATAGGGCTCCACAGCCACATACGGACCCACAAGGAAATCCATAATGGAAGACCATCTTACTCGTCCAACGAGGGATCGCCTAAGTAAAGTAAAAAGTAAAAAGTAAAGTACTCTGTTATGAATGTACTGTTTATTCATGAGATCAAGGGACTAGTATAGAAAAGAGAAGGGGATGATCAAAGCTGAATTCAGAAACAAAGGACACTGTAGATGGCAGGAAAGAGCAAGACAACTGATGAATGTTGCCACAATGTACACTGTCACAATGTTTTAACATTACAAATACGGTGAGATTAATTGGAATCATCTAGAATGGGCAAGCTGGCTCAGGATTATGAGAATTGTAATCTCTCTTATCTGGAGGGTGCCAGGTCAGGGCAGTCTGCCTCAGATCTATCTGCAGAAAGGTTACCTGTAAGGAAAGAAGAAAACATGCCTCTTCATGGCTCCTTAGAAGAGCAACCAGTTGCTGCCAGCAATACATCTGTTACCAAGTATGGGAGGGTCACAACATTTGCTAGCAGAAAATGAGGAAAGATGGGCCTTGCCCTATATCTTGTCTCACTTCAAGAGCTATTTTAACTATATAAGAGTTTCCCATTCTCTTGATTTCCTGGCACTTTGTGATGCCAGCCCTACTGGACTCTAGACCTAGATCAGCCACTGCAACCATCCCTCAATGCATCTCGATAGATGCTATCACAGATTGCCAAAGCGAAGGGAACTAGTTTGGGTTGCCATGGATCAAGTGCTACAGATGGGAACAAGAAATAGATATAACCCATTAAAATAGGTCCAATTTAAGTTCCACTACCCAAATAAACGGTACTTAAGTTAGTTGCAACTAACTTCTATTCCCTTGCTTTCAAAAATACTTAGTTACAGTATTCAACTTCTAGTAGGCATTGTTCTAATTAAATTTTGAAATAAATGCTGTTCTAAGTTCAAATCAAATCATTTATTTCGGTCATTGACCAGCACAGAAAATAGTCACATTTTCATACAAACTTGGTATGTTTGGTACATTAAAAATATAAATATAACGACTGAAGCACAATATGGGTGAGGGAGCAGAAGGGAAGGGGAAACAGAGCAAAAACATACAATGCCCGGATCCATCACTAAATTGTAGATTCAGAGAAGAAGATTACTGGACACACAGTTAACTTTTGGGACTAGTCATTCCCTGACGGATTTTGTATGCTGCTGCACAGAACTTTGCAACATTGTAGGTTGTAGCTGAATTAATATCTGCAAGTAGCATGGAGGTATAAAAGTGTCCTGAATGGCCTGGGTACTTGTATAACAGAGGTAAGATAAGGCCTGGGTAACAACGGAAAAATTTGTTTCTAAAATCGATTCGTTTTTTGGGGTTTTTTGCGTTTCGATATTTAAAAGAATTCCGAAAAAAAAATTGAAAAAAGTTCGATATTTACGAAATTTCGTAAATGGTAAAAAAATTACGAAACAATAACGAAACAATAACGAATCGATTCGTTAATGGCGGATGCGACCGCGCAATACGCTAAAAAACCTCCAAATGGGACAGGGGGAACTTCTGAAGCTTCCCTCTCCCTCTGTTGTTGACTGTTGGTGTGATATTATAATTTTTTTTCACTAATTAAACAAAAAACAACTATAAAACTTGCCCCAGACATGCGGAAATAATAACGAAATGACCTCAAACCAATAATGAAACGAATACATAACAAAATACGAAGCATTTACTAAACGAATTGAAAAATTCGTTTCGTTTTTAAGCTGCTCCAGAATGGTTCGTTATCGCTTCGTTAACAAAAAAATAACGAATTTTTAACGAATTAACGAAACGAAACCGCCCAGCCCTATAAGCCTGTAGAACGGGCACTGAAGGAGCACATGTTCTATTGTTTCTACATGACCCGAGTCACAGGGGCAGAGTCTCTCTGGGAAAGGGATCTTCCGGTAGCGGCCTTCGAGTACAGCTGATGGGAGAGCATGGCATCGAGCCAGGGTGAAAGCCCTTCGATGAATGGGAACCTCTAAGTTTGTTAAATATGCCATAGGGGAGGCAAGATATCTGCTGTCTTCATTGATAAGGAAGGTTGGAACCGAGGCCAGATCTAGTTGTCGCTCTGTGAACTTGCTGTTCTAAGTTATGATTTTATATGTTAAAGTACAGTCAGCCCACCACATTCACTGGAATTAGGGGTACAGGACTTCCACAAAAGTGAAAAAGTGCAAATATGTATGGGTGTTATGTGGTTGCCAATTCTGACATTGGAACTGATCCTCTGTATATTAAGCAAATCTGAATCACATTAGGTAAACATGTCAGGTGAGATATGTTGTGTGCTTTCAAGTCATTTCTGACCTATGGCAATTGTAAGGTGAATCTATCATGTTTTCTTGGCAAGATTTGTTTGGGGGTGGGGCAGGGCTGCCTTTGCCTTCACCTGAGGATATGACTTGCTCAGGGTCACCAAGTGCTGTGGAGATGAGATTCAGACCCTGGTCTTTAGAATCATGAAATACTTAAATCATTGCATCACACTGGCTTTTGTTCACCATATTTTTGGTTTGTCGTTATCTTTATTCCTCTAATGTTTGCATTTGTTGTCTTAGGCTTACAAGACTTCAACAGTGTATGCTACGCACAGTATACTATCAACAATTTGTATCATTAGGGCATCATTCACTTTTAAAGATAAGGAAATAATCACTACCTCCAGTTCCAGGATGGAAAAGAAATATTACAAGGTGAACAGATCATATAGTTGTAAAACATGCTGCTTAAAATAAGGTGTAATAAACAGCCCTGCTCAATTTATATAGAATATTATATACTGACTTTACTTTTTTAATATGCCGTTGCTTTAGAAGGCAAGAGTAGCCTTAGGTTTTGTTTTTAATTACGTTGAAGCAAAATATGTTTAGGCATGTCACATTTTTATAGTTCATAATGAGTTTATTGCACATAATAATTATGGGTTCAGTAATTAAAAGTTTAAAAATTGCTGCTATTTTATTTAATATAAATGATAAATCAAAGATTTCTTTTGCCTTTATATAAGTTAAAGTTAGGATGTGTCAAACATCAATCTTATGTTTTATATTATGGTAATTGTATATTAGTAAGACTTCAAGCATGGGAGTTGTATGAAGCCTCTGTTAAGTTTTAAAAAGCATTGGCTAAGGGCTGAATTTCTTTTGTTGTTTATTATGCTGTACATCATGTACACATACAGAAGTGATTTATATTCATTATTATAAAACTTTATTTAGGGGAGTTCCTGCAAACGGGAGTCTGTAGCACTTACTGCTGTTGCATTACAAGATCACATTTTACATAATCTTCAGCTCCAGAATCTTTCATTAGTAGATCCTTTAAAGTTAAGTAAAAAGCATACATACAGACCTGTGAACAAAGAGACAGTTAGAGCAATAGTAGATACTGGACTGAAGAAGAAAACAAGCAATCACCATCAAAAGAATGAAGATCCAGAAAAGGAATATGTCCTTGATCCATGTCCACCACCTCTCACTTTAGGTAAATCATCATGTTTGGATGTATGGTGTTTTTAAGAACACAACGTAGATTATAGTGTTTATATCTATGTGTATTTCTTTGTTTGCTGCACTCCTGGATGGCATGCTAGCTGATGATTTCTGATGAATGTACATATTTACATTTACAGTGTACAAATAAAGCAATAAATAATATGTGCTGAAACAGCATGCAACACTAAGATGAAACCTAGAGTTAAGAGCAATGAACCACATGAAACAAAATTAAGTATTGTAGTAAAATAAACATTGAGTGGGAAGCATTAAAAATAATTCTTGAAATGTCCTAATTTGGAACTGAAAAGACCATAATGTAGTTGCCAGACATAATTTCCTATGGAAGGCATACAGGTGGGCATCCCCACTGAAAAGGCCCTCTGTCTTTTCTCTACCTTGCAATGTTTGGCTGGGATATATAGGAGTAAGCTTTGGGTTTTGATATGCAGCTATAAGAGAAAATGATTCTTTAAATAATAACAACCTGGCCTCAAGCACTTCTGCTCTTTTCCACAACATAACAGGGGGGAAAAACACATAAAAGTCCTGCTGGTTCTCACAAGAAGATCTACCACAGACTGGAGACAAGCATCTGTTTCTAGTAGTGACAAATTAAAAGTTTACCGGCAGGGCATGAAGGCAACAGCTTGCTTTTCTAAGCTTATAGTTCGAGATAGACATGAAGGTTCTAAATATGTGTAGAATGAATATTTACATTCTGGTCATTCGAAGAACTGGGAATAAACTTTTTTTGGGTGGGAAACCAAATGTAATGTATGAGCTAGGATTTTTGAAGGTATCACTGTATTTTTTCAATTCTAACATTCACTTTTCCCCTATATAAACACCTAAAACGGGGTGCATCCTAGAATCGTGTGTGCCATTTTATCTAAATGAATAAAGCTTTTTTTTCTGTTGTTTGTACTGAAATTAGGTTGTCTCTTACAATCGATGGCATCTTAGTATCAAATAAATATAATATTAACAAACGTTTATATGATTTGCAAACTTTAGAAAAAATGCTGACATGCTTATGGAAATATTTACCCACAATGCCTGTGATTTTATGTTTATCATATTTGCTTGTTGTGGACCTTCAACTTACTCCTAACTCATGGAGACAATAAAGCAAACCTCTCATGGGGATTTTGTGGCAAGAGTTAGGCATGACTGCCATGTTTTATATACTGTTCCCCAATGTCACCCAGTGTGTTTCCATACTTGAGTGGGGATTTGAACCCTAGTCTCCCAGAGTTCTAGTCTGGTATTACAACATGCTAGCTCTCATCTTGAAAAAATAATATCAAGAGTGTCCATGTGCATATAAATGTAAAAAAAAATCCAGGATTATAGGTCCTAAATAATGCATTTTATCCATCTTTTCTATATATGTGTGTATACACAGAGAGAGATATTTACAGTGATAAGAGATATCAAAACAAACCTGTAAAGAGTTTTGCCACTTGAGAAGAAAAGTTATCAGTGACTCAAATGCATTGCAGTAAAACTACATTAGCACCATCTAGAGTTGTATTTTTATAACTGGGATATTATATTGTAAGTGGGATAAGAACTTAAGCAATTATTGCTTTTTCCAAACATAGTTAATAGTTTAGACATAATATTTTTACTTTACCTTTCCTTTGTTCAAAACTCTACATGTTTTGTATTTGTAATGGTTTCCTAGCAACCCCTGTAAATAATGCTGCAGTTAAAAATCTTTCTTCAGAGCAAGAAACAGCAGGTGTGCTTCTTAATAAAATGCATAGATGCAAAATCTTAGAAACTTTGGATCATAAGAGATGCAAGGCAACATTTCATATTGCTATCTTTAAGGTATAATACAGCAATTTAGAAAAATGCACAGAAAGTGCGTTAGTTTATATCCTTAGCAGTAAAATGACATCCTTAAAGTTTGTTGAAAGGCTCAGCCCATTTGCTGATTCCCAAGAAGAAAAATTAAATGCAGACTTTTAAAAAATTAATTGGATTCTCGGGGGGTTGGGGGGGGGAGCACAATTCCTTGTTTCTTTGGACAGTAAATTACATTGCACAACACTACAATGGACAAAACTGCTTCAAGACTTGCCAGATCTTGACTATTACACCTTGGTTCTCTTTAATATAAAGTCCATTTTGTATACCTAGACCTAACTCCAGTTGGTATTCCCAAGGAGAATAAATTTAATAAACCGTGGTATTTACATATATTACATTGTTATTCAGCGATTGATTAAATTTGTCTACTCTAATTAAGACTAATAATTGGATTTAGGTCCTATGGTTCACTAGAAGCCTGAATTTTTGTGCTACAGTATTCTTTCTATGAACATCTCATACAGTGCATTAGTGTCCGCGTCTACTCAGAAATAAGCAATAGTAGGTTTTTTCTCCTTCAGGCAAGTGAGTTCATAATTGCAGCCCCACATTTAAAAGGCAGCTATCTAACAACTGTTTGGTATGCAGGTACTTTTAATAAACAAATTTCCTCTGCATACCAAATGCTCCAGGCATCATCATACAGCCATATGTCCTAATTAGTGTTCTGATCAGTGTTAATCAGACCAATATTAGCCTGGCAGGAAAAGTGATGAAATTATGGATGTGTAGTCCTTTGGGCTCTTTAAACAGAAGTGGCTTATTCATTCTCCTAAGGGCATTATTCTAGAGAATTGGTTACACATTGATGCTAAGTTGAAGAGTGGAATTTTCATCTTATTGCTCTCAACTCATCTGTAAGTTTTTGAGCTGACAAGTGAAAGTGTTTCAGATTTATTTCCGGGACAATAACACCATGCATACTAATCAAGCTGACACTTTTGTACTATTTCAAGAAGAAAGTCAAATAATAAACATAGGCCATGATATGCATGGGTTTTTTCAGTCAGTAAATGCAAATATAAGCAAAGGGGTACGAATAAGATATTTCAAGGATCTAATAATTCATTTCTTGCTCTTTGCCAGCAAGGACTGCACATAATCTGTTAGATAGTAATCTCAATAAAAGACTGTGAGAGGTGCTGTTTGCCAGAGAAAAATATAGCTTACCTGTTAAATTCCTCAACCATATGCCACATCATCTTATCTGTGCATGTGTGGCTTAAAGGTAAATAAAAACACATTAAGCTTAAAACTTTAGACATTTATTTGGAAGTTAGCTTTGTTTAATCCAGTAGGATTTACCACTAAGTAGACTTTCATAGGATTACACTGTTAATGTGTCATTTAAAGTTGCATGATACAATTCAGAACACAAATACTTTGAATTCTAGGGGGGGAGGGGCAGATATCAGCATAGACATTTCTATACATACATTCATATTGCATGTTCATATTAGCCAATTAATTTTTCATGAAATCAAAGTTAGGCTGTTTACACCCCCTAAGAATTATGTCAGCTACCTAAGAAGTTATCTTTAAAAGGTGGCAAGAATTCTTTGTGCATAAAAGTGGCAAGTTAAGGAGATCTCCTTGGCAGACAATTGGTTTTTAATGATGTATGATTTTCCTGAAATGGATAGATTGACAAACCTAATTGGGGAAACACAACAAAGGAATTTAAGCAAGACCAGCAATCAATTGTGGCATACTTGAGAGAAAATTGGAGCAGATAATCAATTATATAGTGTCTGAAGAATAGTAGAAAGCACGCCAAATATAAGTTTGCATATGTTGCCAAGTTTGACAAATAATAAAATATTTTATACTAGAGGAAGGTGCTTTAAGGCAGCAAGTAATTCCTATGGTTTTGGGTGTGGAAGTTGGAAGCCAAGCCCTGTTTACCTACCCCCCCCCCCCAATTTTTATTTTCTTTTTATAATCCTTTTATTATTTTTGGTTTAATATAGTTTGTTGTTTACTACTATTGACTCTATTATTTGTTTTATATTGAAAAAAATTATGTTTTTTGATTGTGTATTTTTATGTTTAATAAAGATGTACGAGAGTGGGTCAAAAAGTTGTGCCTCCTGGGCCATAAAATGTTATAAATGAAAATATAACATCAGAAGTTGCTACAGATCACAGCCTGAACTATCCACTACACAATACTACCGTTCATAGTCACAATAAATGGTTTTCATCCTTGGGTTAAACAATAGTGCAATTGTGTACAAATTGTTTGTGATTATGTTGAATTGTAGTTTTGTGTAGAGGATAGTTCAGGCTATGATCTGTAGCAACTTCTGCTGTTATATGTTCATTCCTAATGTTTTTGTGATACAGGAGGCAAAACTTTTTGACCCATCTTCATATGTTTTAAAAGGTGTCTTGTAAAAGTAAACTGCACTGGTGGTTGAACTGACCTATTCATCTGATCCATTTTTTCAGTATTGTATTGTACTGTGAACCAGAATAATGACACTCTGGAGTGCTAGGATGGTGTAATGATTTGAGTGTTGCACTAGGATCCCTACTTAGTCATGAAAGCCCACTGGCAAACCTTAGGCAAATCACACTGCCTCAGTCTCAGAAGGAGGCAAAAGCAATCCCCCCCACCCCCAAACAATTTTTTTTTCAAGAAAGCCCTGTGACAGGTTTGCTTTAGGGTTACAATAAATCAGAAACAACTTGAAGGCACACAACAAAAATAGTCTGCCAAGGTATCATCCAAAGTTAACATCTAAGTAATGATAAGATATCTTTGTATAAGCCTTTTAAATTATAAACAAAAACAGGGGTGTGATCTTGAAGAAATGTTGTGTGTCATTAGTACTAACATGGACTTTGTCTATAGCTCAAAAATTTGGACTGGTGGATCTCCCTGCCAAACCATTAACTATGGAGGAATGGGAGCAAGTGAAACAACGATCTATAAAACAGGGAGATTCTGTTCAGCCTTGTGCCATATGCAGAGAAGAATTTGCACTTCAGCCACAGGTAATTTATTTACTTTGATGCTGTGGTAGATGTTCTGTCAGTATTGACCAAATCAAGCCTTGCACAAGCTCAGTTGGGGGAGGCGAGATTAATTGATATTGAGTGGACTGATAACACATGGCCTGTTGGTGTCATTCATGTGTTCAATTTGCAATTCACCCCCAAACCCCAAGTACAAAAATGAAGATAATTATACATGGACACAAATGTTTCATGATGGCGCTCTTACCCTGAAATCTTTCCTCCTCACTGAGAGCTGGAGAAGAAGTACCAGGCATTAAAATCTAAGAATGTAATGCCCAAGCAGGATTTGTTTTATGTCCCCAGTAGAACAAGACCACATGGCAGACTTGCTGATGAAGTGAAACTTTGCCTTTTTAAAATCAAAATTAAAGATGGTACCTCTGCTTGTTTGTTTATTTACTGTATATACTTATTTTTCTGCCCTTATGTTTGTTAGATACAGGATCCCAGGTGACTTACAAAAAATTTAAATGAGATAAAGCCAAAAAAAAAAAAACTAATTACGAGAAAGTTAAAACACAATTAAACATGTTGTCATATTTAAATGCCATTAATTTTTGAAAGTCTAAAATAATTTTAAAAACATAATGGAGATAAAAATACAGCATACGTACCCTTTTGCGCAACCAATGAATAATCAAATACCTGTTTCAATTAAAAAAAGTCTTTACCTACTGATAAAAAGAGCAGGAGGAGCAATGTAGGCAACTGTAATCAAATGATCTGCAACTTTTGCTTGAAGGAGAATTTAAACATTGCACTTAAACTCTAGAATGTTCGTTTTTGCAGTGAAAGCAACCATTAATCTGATGTGCCCTTGGCAATTCCCATCAGTTGTAGTGGTTTTAATGGTTTCTGTTTTTAACAGATTTTAATTTTTTACAGTTTAATTGCATTTGTAACATTTTTATGTTGATAATTTTTAGCTATGCTTATTTCAACTGTTGTGAACCATTTTGAATCCCAAACTAGGAAAAAGAGGATCTAAATCAATATTATGCAGGCAGTCCCTAACTTACAAACAAAATCAGTTCTGTAGGTTTCTTCTTAAGTCGAATGTAATTTGTATGTAAGTTAGAACAGGTACATTTTTAAAGTGTAACTCCAGCAAAATAAAATGAGCTTTGGATAGCATGGGTGTTATGTGGTGTTTGTTTTGCTGTCTGTGCCCCTGTTCAGAAGATTTCACCTCACTTTCTGTCCCTGTGAGAATTGGATTTTGAAAAATTTGGCTTGCTGTGGAAAGAAGGATTGGCAAGAAAGCTTCAGTGGAGACACCTTTTCCCCATAATAACTCTTTCAGGAGTGAATTTCTCTTCTGAGGGGGAGATTTCTCTCACTTCCTGTTTTCTCACCCCTGCTATTAACTATAAGTTGGATGTTTGTAACTTGGGGACTGCCTGTAATTAAAAATTATTACAATCATATACATTTGTTCAATGAGTTTTAAAAGGTTTTTTTTTCTCTGAATAGGTTTTGCTTTCATGTTCTCATGTATTTCACAAAGTGAGTAAATATTATCCTTATCAGTTCAAATGAAATATGTTTCAAATTGAATTTGCACGTTGTACAATTATAATGTAAATACAGTATAATACTAATAATAATATAATATTATAATTATATATTTTATATTACATGTAATATTGCTAATAATATTACAATATAATTGTATAGTACAGTATAGTGATGTATAGCGCTGATATTGTACTGTGCTAACGGTATAATGTAGTGTGTGTGTGTGTGTGTGTATCTTGTAAGCCGCTCTGAGTCCCCTTCAGGGTGAGAAGGGCGGCATATAAATGTCGCAAATAAATAAATAAATTGTAGACTTATTTCTAATGTAAAGTTAAAGTGCTGGAATTAAGTCTTGTTTCTGATGCTCAGCACAACTTCAGAATACTGCTTTGAGACAATATCCTTGAAGTTGTTTTCAGAGGTTTTCATGTATATGTCATTCAAGGGTACATGTAGCCATGCACTGTGAAATATCAGTTATATTAATAAATGTTAAGCACATATAACCAGACAAATGATGTATTCATAACTTCCAAAATCAAAAGTAAGCCCCATTTAGTTTGTGCTTTCAAGTCACCTGTCAATTTATGTTGACCCTGTAAATCTCATTGGATTTTCTTAGGCAAGGGATGATTCTCAGAGGTGGTTTTGCCAGTTCCTGCCTCTGAAATATTGTGTACGCACCTAATGTTTGAGAGCCAATGTGGTGTAGTGGTTTCAGTGTTGAACTATAACTCTGGAGACCAGGGCTTGAATCCCTGGTCAAGCATGGAAAGCCATTGGCTGACCTTGGGCAAGTCATACTCTCTCAGCTTCAGAGGAAGGCAGTGAGAAACCTCAATCAATCCTGCAAATAAAACCCCATGGCAGGCTTGCCTTTAAGTTGCCATAAGGCACTCAACCTGGAATTCAGTGGCAGTCTCTTATCCAAGTACTAAGGTGACCCTGCTTAAATTTTAAATACCAGACCGTATCAGTCACCTTTAGAATATTTTAGTCCATTTAGTTTAGTGAGAACTATTTCCATGCAAGTGTGTCTAGGGCTCCCACCCATGTATGTATGAACGCACAGTTGCCAAGGTTTAATTCTACACGAGTGTTCGTTTATTGCAGTTGCTTCTGATGTTCAGTACAATAGTTTATTAATACATTAATGTTTGTATCAAGGCTTCCTTTGAATAATATGAGATAGATATACTAATCTCAAGTTGATTTAGAACTAAATGTCTTTTCTTAAGGCATGCCTGAAAGCTTTTGAAAGATTTGCAGGTAAGAAGACCTGTCCAATGTGTAGAAAAATCCAGTATCAGACTCGAGTAATTCATGATGGAGCACGTCTATTTAAAATAAAGTGTGCAACAAGGTAAGGCTGGCCTGTAAATGCCAAAATTGCAAGAAATCAGCAAGAAAGGTGCATACATAGAAGAGTCTATGTAGCAGGTTATTGCTGTGTGTTGTTAATGACCAGAGTTAGAGACTGGAGCATTTTATTTTAATTTATTTCACCTATCTTATCTAATAGTCTTTTGTTGAGATAGCCATGTGTTTTCTGTTTGAACTGGAGAGTTTACTTAATTTTAGATCACCATGGGGCTTGCTCAAAAAACAGCCAGTGATTTGCTGGTTCTCAAATTACTAAAATGCTGGAAATTACCATTACTCTCACTGTAAATGTTTGTCATTGTTACACGGAGTGTGGCTGTAGTCAAGGATATTTAATTGACTGGCATATAACATCACAAACAACCTGAGACACAACTGATGTCCAGATAACTTTTTCGATATACATTTTTGAATACTACAATACTCCATTAACTTTATCTCTTGCATTGCAGCATGGAGACACATAACTGTTTCTATCCCTTGAAAGATAATCAGTTTTATCACTACACCCCTGCCATTCCATGGTCCTTTTCCTCCCCCACCACAAAATGTCCTGAATGTTATTGTAGGCTGGATCTACACTGTCCTATATCCCAGGATCTGATCCCAGATTATCTGCTATGAACTGGATTATATGAGACTTTACTGCCATGTAATCGAGTAAACAGATAATCAGGGATCATTGTTGGCTGCCTTCAGGTCATTTCCACCTTATGATGACCCTAAGGTAAACCTGTTGTGGGGTTTTGTAGCAATATTTGTTCAGAGAGGGTTAGCTACTCTGAGGCTGACAGAGGGCTGCCTCCCAATGTCACTCAGTGGGTCATCATGGCCAAGGGACGAGTCAATCACTCCTCCCTCAAAGTCCTAGTCCAACAGTCAAACCACTAACACAGCAACGGTTTTCGTAATGTGGTCATCCACTGCAAAACTTTCCAACCTTTTTTTAGTAATAACTGAAGTGTAAAGTAATAAAACCTCTAATCTCAGTTGCTAGGATTATTTCTTGTATATTCAGGAGAACCTATCATGTTTCAATAATTGTGTTGAAACGTTGATTTGGATATGTTCTGAGTGCAAGGTTACCACATTAAATTTGTGGTACAGCTGATGTCATGGAATGATGAACCTGACAGATGGTTTCCCATCCAACTTTTTTGCCCTCAAACTAGGAACCACCACAAAAACAAATTAAATCTTGTAAATTAAATTTTCCCATTACTCTGGATTTGTGAAAGATCTGTATTTTTTTCATGCCTCAGAATTCAAGCTTTCTGGCGAGGATACATTGTTAGAAAATGGTATAAAAATCTGAGAAAAACAGTGCCGCCAAAAGATGCCAAGCTAAGAAAAAAGTTCTTTGAGGAAAAGGTATATGTGGCAATTATTTATTCTCAACTATATACCTCATTTTCATTCTCTTAAAATGTATTATAAAGCTACGGAAGTAAAACAATTTCACTGTTGATCAGATTACTCAGAAAAAGGATAATTTTGTAACAGAAGTATTAAGGATTCTATGACTTGAATTATGTATACAACACTACAGTACTTAATATGTTTTGCATCCAGCCATAATTAGGGTAGAACTATTGAATCAATGTTGACTTCAGCGGCTTTTCTCTCTAAATGCAATCTACTCTGGTTTCTTAGCTGGAGAATCTCTTCCCTACATGCTTTCTGTTTTCTCAAAATTATTCTACAGGTTTACCATTTGTACTGGTAATGTTATGATACAATGCCACATAATTATTTGTTGCTTTCCCATTTTGGGAGGATAATTCATTTGTGACATTTTTTTAAAAAATGTTGGTGTTATTGTAGTGTAGTGCATCAAATGTACAGTAAGACAAACATCAGGCTGAGTGTTTCTGGCAACAAGCTTGTTTTTTTCTTTCTTTGACCTTTCAGATATAGATTGCTATTTGCTATAGCAAAAGCACTTCCAGTGACCAGGCTGTATTAGTTACAAAGTATAATATGTTGTTGAAATGTTTCCTCATCTAGAACATTACCTTGAGTCAAAGGCTTTCATGGCCAGAATCACTGATTTGCTCTAAGTTTTTCAGGCTGTATGGCCATGTTCCAGAAGCATTCTCTCCTGATGTTTTGCCTGCATCTATGGCAGGCATCCTCAGAGGTTGTGAGTTTTTTGGGCTGTATGGCCATGAGAACATGGCCATACAGCCCGAAAAAGTTAGAGCAACCCATTACCTTCAGTGCTTTTCTTTGGTAGAGTAAATACCAATTTTCACCATGTGAGGGCATATTTAAACAATATATTTATCATTGAAAACATGTGGGGAAATTATCTCAAGGTGACTCTTACCATAACATAAAGTAATAGTTTTGATACCAACTAGAAATTTGAAACTGGAAAAGGTGCACCATGGGAATTAACGGTAATTCAAAGAAAAGTAATTTTAAGATTGTGAGTTCATAGTGCCTGGCTATGATTTTGGGAAGACCCAAGCAGGAGATAGATTTGGGTCCAGTGCTAGATCTTTTAGTGATTTGCAATAGATCAGCAGGGGTTTCAGACTTACAAGTTTCATCATGTACAATAAAGTCCTGCCCTAAAGTTTATGCTAAAATTACCAAAAGATGACCAGAAATATACTTTTGTAAGCATGGTGAGCTTTATTCAGGTCTGATGCTCAAAACAAATCTCTTTGTCTTAAAATGTTTCAAAAAGGATGTATTTAGTAGATCTCCAATGAAGACGAAAAGGGAAAAGAGTCCCTGAAGTTTGCCCAACCATTATCCCCAGAAAGAAGTTTCAATATTTATTCCAGATATAGTTGCTCTTCTCAGAATAATTTTCCAAAATGTTTAATTCTTTGTAGACAAATATAGGAGTGACGTTTTCAGCTTTTTGTGAAACCAGGGAATGTTTGTAGATTGCAAATAAGTTTCTAAACTGGAATTTTTATCAACTTAAATGGTAACAGAATCAAAGCACTTATGCAGTTAGGAGTATAAAACCACTTTAAATGCATCTTTTCTATGAATTGTATGTTGGTCCTCGTCCTTTGACAAAAATACACAAAAGGGTCAGATGCTTAATGTTTGAAGTGGCATTTCTAAAAAAGTGCCTAATGGTAGTACACTAGTCCTTTTACACTAATCCATCCGAGTTATTGCTAACAGATCAAAGAGACAGCAAAAGGTTACTGCTACCAAACTATGCTAATTTTAACAACAATGTATACACCAAGGAAAGGGTTGCCTAGAATTCAGCGTGTTCTGTAGTGAATTTCTTTGATCCTCATCTATAAACTATGCTTGTATATGTCATCTGTTTGAGGTAGCCTTTTACTGCGGTAATTAAATCTTTTCAAATGCATTACATTATCTCCAGGCCAGCTAAAAATGTAGACCATTGTTAAGGAAGCTAGGTATCTTATTTGTAAAATAGTGCAGCTTCCTCTAGTAGCTGACTTCTCTATCACGTGACTTCTTCCCAAAGATTTTAATTTAAATCTCACCAAACAGCATAATGGTCCAGGAGTTTGTTTAGCCATTTGACTTCCTTTATCACATAGAGATGGCAAACATTCTGTTGCTAACTTGATGTAGCTCCAGGCAGCAAGGCTAGAAGGACATTAAACCAGTAAAAGCTTATCAACTGATTCATTGATACGCTGTAAATTCCAGCCTTTTCATTTTACTTTTAAGTCAACACATTAGTAAGCAATTTGCTGACATAAAGATGGATTGCTTTAAAAGGGCTCGCCTTTGGCAGACAAAGTTCATCTCAGTGCTTTTATGTGCATCTTTATTTAATCATGTTGTTGGGCTTCACCTAAAACCTGTGACTGATGGTGCTTACCATCTAGATAAAAATATTTAAAATGCCTTTGCTTTGTCATGTTGTTCAAGTTGAAGGGCAAATTAAGTCATTGTAATAGACACAAAATTAGTTAAACCAATACAGAAGAGGTTTTTTTTCTGAGAAATTAAATGTTCTCATTTTTAAAATGGATATTTTTTTTTCATGTTATCATTTCCTTTGAAGAATAAACAACATAGATCCTATGTTGTCCCACTATTCCTGTGGAGAGAGGATCTGCTAAACTTCATGTTCATCTTTAGCTCTCTGCACCATATCCTACAGCATTTCCAACTGTGATGCTGTCACCAGGAGCAGATGGGGAGTGGAGTAGTCATAGAAAAGCCTTTTGTGAGGAATATGAATTTTGTCCCTCATACAAAAACTGGAATCCAAGTACAGTGGAGCCTCTACTTAGCAATGTTCTAACATACGTACGTTTTGATCAACGAACTGTCACTTGGCCTAGGTTTCATTTTGACATCTGAACACCATTTTGATCTATGAAACATGGCAGATGGAGTGCTCAAACAGTGCCAGAACCCTAAAACAGTGCCAGAACCCTAAAAGGAGCACAAGTCCCAAGCCCCTTGCTCCAAATGGAGAACTTGAGCAAGAGAGTGCTTATAATAGATGGAGCACTCAAACATGCACGCGGCCACCAGAAGCACTGCAAGACGTAGCACTCTCACGAGAGTACAAGGCTTCCAGAGAGCAGCTTCTATACCTCTCAGTGCCTCTGCCTGCATGCCTCTGCCTGCTTGTCATGTG
This sequence comes from Anolis sagrei, assembly GCF_037176765.1. Taxonomy (NCBI): domain Eukaryota; kingdom Metazoa; phylum Chordata; class Lepidosauria; order Squamata; family Anolidae; genus Anolis; species Anolis sagrei. The sequence goes on along the minus strand of NC_090026.1, from coordinate 119,407,985 downwards.
CTCCTCTGCTTTGGGAGACTTCTGCATGCTTGCCTCTTCTCAGCTTTCTAAGATTGCTATCCACTGAGGAAGTTTGGGTTAGTTCATTCTGTATGCTTATGTTTGACTTCAAGGAGAGAGAGAGCAAGAGAGGAAGGCTGGAATTAGTACTGTAGTACTGAATTAGGACAGTATGAAGAAAATGCTGTTTTGCCTTGCTGTTACACCGGCCAACACACATTTTGTTGCTTCAAATGTGGTTCCTTGTCACAACTTTGGGCTTCAACTGTGTCAAGGTTGACCTTGCTTTTTATTGTTCCACGAGAATATGCATTTATACATTATTTGTAATTTAGAAAGTACATTTTCTTATTTAAAAACATGTAACAAAAAATTGGGGGAGGGGGGTGTTTCAAGGGGCCAGAACGGATTAATAGCATTTCAATGAGATAAGAACATTTTAACTTAAGAACACAGTCACAGAACAAATTAAATTCTTAAGTCAAGGTAACCAAATGTTTTCTATTTTTAAAGTGATGTTAAATATTTTTAATGTTCTGTTAAATGTCATAGGACAGATGTCACATTTATTAGAGCATTAGCCACATGTTCAAGCAAGTCAGATCTGATTTGGGTGAGGAACAATCAAGGATTCCTTCTTTCAAAGGTAGTCTAGACTTAGGGTCTTTGTTCAGATGCACCCCCCCCCCCAAGTGTTCCTTGATACAGATCAATTGCATTTCAGTTCCAAAACTAAAATACTTTATCTGAACTGTGCAGTTTACAGAGATCTGCCAAAGATTATTGCATTCCTATGATACCCACATAGATGAATTCTTCTCAGAAATTGATTCTGATGTAGCCACAAGCCAGACTGTGTTTCAGCAACTTGACCACGTATTTGGTCCACACATAAGTGAAGTTGAGTGGGAAAAGATACAGATGCAGGTACGTTTTCAGGCAAAAATGTTTCTTGGTTCAGTCCAAGAGATGGACTTTACATTTATGCATTTTGTTCCAATTGCACCCATTTCATTGTTCTGCCCATTTCTGTGTTCCTTTATCCTCCATCAGTTTAGAACGGTGTACAGTAATACTACAGCTTTATCGTCACAATAAGCCTCTGGCATAAGATAGCTCAATAGGTGAGCTTAGCGCCTATTGAGCTATCTAGTTCAAAACTTCTAATGAATGCAATCCAAATAGTATCCTGTTCACACAATCCAAATAGTATCCTGTTCAGGAAGTAAGGCCAGTTAATGGAAGTAGCCTTTTATGAAGTAGTCCACCATCATTGGACTGCCTTATTGTTAAGTACTGGGCCTTTATAATCAAATCTTGCTTTATGTTTAAGTATTTTAATTCCTGATAATGTTTATGTGGTGTTCTCAGGATGATTTCTTGAGCAATCCAGAGTGGGGTTTCTTGTTAATGGCACTGGAAAAGAAAATTTTATTGTAAAATGTATTGCACTAAGGGGTAAAATTACTTTCTGATTCATTGGGTCTACTTTACTTGGAAGGTATAGCTGGATTTAGATCAGGACACTGTTATTTTTCATATTGAGCAAAAGTTGTATTTTCCGCTAATGAATATAAACAGCATTTTAAAATGCAGTATCATTTGTTTTCCAGGCTTTTCGCCAAGATATTGTTGACTGCCCAATTTGCATTATGCCACTGGGGCACCCTTATCTTCAGGATGAACTCTCCCATGAGAGCGGCCCATCATATCTCCGTCAGACTGTTCTGCTTTCCTGTTCTCATATTTTTCACTGTACTTGTCTTCAAGCATTTGAAGAGTTTTCCTTGGGGGAAAGACCTGTATGTCCTTTATGCCGCTCCTGTTATCAAAAGAAAATTCTCACCTAATATTTTTTTAAAATATTACATTTTCATCCAATGTCTGTGTTCCAGTTGATTTTGTTCTGAATGCATGTATGTGAATTTTGGAAAATCTCATTGGCTTAAGGAAAGACAGAGTGGCATGAATTGTTAATGACTATGGATCATAACATAACCATTGGAATAAGATGCCAAGTTTTTGGTTTTGTTTGGGGGCAGTGATTCTTGGGCATCTCCTTAAACGCTGTCTTGCCTATGCAAGAAAGAGGTGCTAATGTGAAGAGTTTACCCAAAATTCCTCTCCTGAGCTTCCAAATTTGGAAGCTTGCTCAAGAATGCTGGTATGTTCAAGAAAGCTCAAACCTAATTTCCTAAATCAAAGAAATAGTTTTTTTCAATTAAATTCCAGTAACCCAGACACACAATTTCCTATCTCATCAATTCAGTACATTCTAGACCATGTAAATTCTTAATTTTACCACTACTTCCAACCTACTTCACTTGCAGATGACAATCCCACAGCTGCACTGTGATTACTTCCATTGGAACTATGTGTCTAAATCCATGCTTTCTGGCTAAATAGCTCACAGGCTGAAGTCTTGGTGCTTCTCCTCAGCCTATGCTCTGATTTAAAAAGGAAACCACCCAAAACATTTGTTTCTGCTTTCTCCACTGAGGTACATAGAATTATCTGCTCCCCATTTCTTTTGGAGAAAAGTTCCCAGCTTCCTAGGTGGGCAGAACCTACAATGGGTTTTTCTTGGCCAAATTTATTCAAAAGAGATTAGCCTTTGCCTTTCTGCAAGGCCAAGTGTGTGAATCCTGAGACAGGATTCAAACTCTGGTCTCCTAGTCATAGTCCACACGTAAACTACTATACTACCATTGGCCCTCAGGCAGTAACTAAATCAAGTTTATTTCCTAATGCTTGAAGCACGCAAATCAGATTTATATTCTGCCTTTGCATCAAGATGTTCCATTACAATGCTTGATCTCCATGAAATACCAAGTCATACAACAATTTGTCAAATCTTTTAATCAGCACTGTAAAACAGGCAATTGTAAAAGTTACCAGACAAAAGGGGGTGCAGATAAACATCACATTACAATCTGTAAACAGTGTCCATGTGAATTTGACTTCTGAATTAACCCTCTTGTGCGCCTGAATTTAACTTTTAAGAGCTGAACAGAAGAGATATGCTCAGACTTTACCACATTTTTGTCATGCCGTGTTAACACTGCTTTCATTCTGTGGAGAAGAAAGTCAAAACAGTGGTTCATTTAAAGACACTTCACTTACATACATTTTGGTCTGCTTCGACATATACCTAGCTCATCTATTTTGTGCTTAAGCCTCATAATTAATAAGGCAGATGGTTGATGCTGTTGTACCAGAAAAAGGTGCTGAGTGCTAAAACGGTCAAACCACTAGAAATGTCCATATGATAATTGGCTACTTCCTTAGAGAGGTGTTTAAGCCGGTAGACATCACACTCCTATAAGAGGGGGGGGGGGGTTCTTATTAATGGTACTGGAAATGAAAATTTTCTTGCAAAATATTTTGCACTGAGGGGTACAATGACTTTTTCACATGGACAAAGCCAAGACACAGAGGAAACGGTCATATAGAAAAGGGAACTGAATCACTATTATTGTGCGTTTTATCTCACATTCATTTCCAGAGTAGAGGATCATATTTGGGGGGAGGGGAGGTACTGAAATCAACTTTTCTTGAATTCACAGAGGAACAGTATGCTTTATTGGCACTAGACACACATTAGTTAAGCAGCCATTCCCAATTCAGAAGCAAGTGTAATATTTTCCAAGGGCAAAAGAGTGACATATGTTTGAGGTTAGTAAAATACAAACTAAAAAGCAAACCTGATCCCAAAAATTACAGCTAGGAAGGGATCTCTCAACATACCCTGTTCTTTGAATTTTATCCATAAGAGATTATCAAAAAAAGCTTTTCCTCTTGCACATTTCTAGAGCCATTTCTAGTGATTTGACCAGAGATTTAAGCAGTGTCCACACAAGACATTACTTTTCTTTTCCCCTCCACCCCATTAGTCTTGATGTGCTATTACAAACATGTCTAAAATAATAGAATTTTCATAATTTCAACCATTCTGTCTTCCTCCTCTCCCTATTTTGCAACAACTACACGTGTGACTTCTAGAGGAAATACATGCCTAGATCTTTGACTAAATTCACAGTATTTTCTGGATGAATCTTGTCAAAGCAATGATAGTTACAGTCTTGTTTCTTCAAAGAACTCTCTGCTCTGCATAGACATATGTATTGATATCCACAGTTAGGGTAATATAGTTCAAACTCAGACTTACTACTTACGGTGGGTCTGTAGAGATACATATTAACTGTATCAAGCCACACTAATTTTGAGTAGGTATGTTACTGGTCTTCAGTGGAGGAGGCAGTTCATGAAGATTATGTCCTTTAGAATACATATATTCAATTTCATCATGAGATACATCCAACTTGTCATGAGAAATCACTATCTTTTCAAATTGAGATGAACATTTGAACAGAAAGAGTCAATTGATTGCCATAAGCTTCTGTTTGGCAAAAAGGTCTGTTACAATGTATTTTCTAGAATCTATACCATTAAATTATGTTCTCTGCGAGTTCTACTCAACACTTCAATTTCCATTATTAAACTTGCTGTTATCTATCCTAGAAAATTTACCTTCGAATTTTTAAGCAAAATTAAATTGAGTAAGAACTTAGTTAAACCTGGATGTATCTGAAGTCTCCACAGTGAGATCAAGCAGTAAAGGTCATGCTTGTGGACCTTAACAAAGCTAGCAATACTCTCATCTCTCCTAAAAAGCTGGATAGCTTAAACTATCTAGATACTATGAAATACCTCCAAATCCAGTTCATGCATTAGAAGTACTGGATTTACGGGAACTGTGAAGTTCCAGTAAAGGCTATGTGACCAAACCTATAAATTGTCCTCATTGGCACAGTGTGACATGCCACCCAACTACAATCTTTCAGCAGTTACAAATTGATCTTTACAAACTACGCACTTCAACAGAGTCTATACCTCAGTTTCAGTTCCTTCAGCTTCAGGTGTGCCGGGGCTTGCATGCTCTCTTAATCCCTAAACGAGAATCTAAATGTTTGTATTTAAAATGCACATTATCTATATCCTCCCCCTTTTCAGGAAACTATAGATACATATACAATCAACTAAAAGAATTAATGAGAAAATAGTCTTGTTTCAATTAGATGAAATGCCCTGCCTCAGAAGTCATTTTAAGACAATACCTGTGAAAGCTGCCTTGTATTACCTCGGTTTTCTCACTGCTTATTGGTGAAATATTTCACAGAAAAGAAAGAATAAGACTTTCTGTGCATAATATTTAGTGAAGCAAGTAACTGCTGTATTAAGATATTCCAGATACATGATTCTGTACACAATGATCAGAGGTCTGTGAAATTTGTCAGTTTTCCAGGCTCAGTTTTAGCAGTGTGAGGTTAAATTATTGCATAATACATTAACCAGGAAGGAAGTTGTCTTCAGTGATAACTCCAGGACGGTTTGTTGTTTTGAAGTAGGACTGCTTAGATATTCGGTAGTTACAGTACAAACTACACGGGCAAATTAACTGATCCTGGACCTCCCTAAACCCTGCAAGTTAATCTCGCTTTCATAATACAGTCCTACTGGAAAAATTAAGCAATGGGGTGCGGCTGGGTGCATTTCCAACTAGCAAGGTTCATCTCAGGCACATAACCACATTCTTCAGAAATGTATTTCTTCACAGACAGTTCAATATGGAAACTCTTCAAAGAGGAATGCAGTTTTCAGCTTCCCGGTTTTGAGCCACATTTCTGAACCAGCTGAAAAAGAAGCTGGAAGAAACACAGGCCAGTCCAAGAGAGGAGAACACAGCCAGATGTACCCATCTTTCTTGGACACATCTGAATCACGTTGGACCCAAAATACAAACAGGTAAAAGCAATACAAAAACCAAGTGTGATGAAGTGACGGGAATGTCATGAAGCTGAAGAGCTCAGTCCACTGACTGCTTTTCACAGTGTTTTCTGATGCCCATTTACAGAGGGCTTAGCTGTCTCAGAGTCTCTTGCATTGTGTGAGAGGTGAAGTTTATCTAAACCTGAAAAACATTGTGAGAAAATTGAAGCAAACTTTATTTCATTTATGGCAGCACAAAATAGTCCTCTTTATTATAAGCTGTAATAGACTCCAGCCTACTTCATTAAAAACATGACTAGAGTGCAAGAAAGACTATAGCAAATAAAACTTGTTAAATCTTTAAAACACCTAAACATGATACAAATTATTCAAATGTCTAATTGCCACTATCACCCATCTAATGGAATGTATATTGTGTTATGTGATAGAATTTGGGATTATCCAGTGTTGTGTCCAACAGAGAAAAATGGCATTATAGATCATGATAAAATATCAAATATCTTGGCAGAGAGTCAGACATAAGGCTACGTGCTTTCAATTGCATCTCACTATAACTCAGAAAAAAATTCAGCAATATATGAACGGCCACATGCTTAGCACCTCTTCCACCAATTTATCTATCTAAACCTAATATATTACACAAGCCAACAAGTATTTTTCATCGGATATAATTCTAGGTCATTCTAGAGTTTTTGGTGCTGAATTTAGATCTGTGTTTATTTTTTCTCTATCACGTATAGTTTTTGCGATGAGGCTAATCGAATAATTAATGCATTTACACACTAATATCAAAAGAATCTTAATTCATATCAGTGCATAAATGCATTATTTGATTAGTCTCATTGCAAAAACTACACGTGATCGAGAAAAATAAACACATATCTGAATTCAGTGCAAAAAACTCTATATGAATGGCCTAAAATCATATCTGATGAAAAATACTTGTTGCCTTGTGTTAGACAAATATGATGTGAAATGTCCAGACTTTACAGTAGTCTGCTGTAATGTACCATTCATCATATTTTAAAAAGTTGACGTGATGGAAAAAAATAAAGACATATTTAAATTCAGCATAAAAACTTGATTTAAACTGTGCTATTCTCATTTCTGATGATTACAAAAAGTTTGATTTTGTTGGCTAGCGTTACTCATCTTAGTAGTATTTGTTCAATTATTTCATAGTTTGTAGTTTTTTATTTACTATCTTTACTATTTACAACCAATGTTAACACAAATGATGCTTTTTTTTCTAAAAATGCAAAACATAGAGAATTTGGATACAAAACTATTCACCACATAGGTCTTTCCATACCAGGTAGTCTAGGTCATTAAATGGTTGGTTTGACCTAACTTTCACATAAACTAGAAACTCATACCAGTTGATTATTTTCACTGGTATATAAAATTCTGAGGCTACATTTAAACCATGTTAAAGCAAGTCAAGCACCAAAATAAGATAATGCAATTTACCTAGTGCTTTGAGCAGTTCTTCTCTAACTGCTGAGGTGAATTTTCTGACCAAACTCAGGGTTGTCAAAATGGCAAAGAGCAGATTGTAAGATAGCACGATATAGAAGTTCCCTAACCAGTTAAACCTTCCAAAGTCTCCAAGAAGATCAAATCTTGTAATGCCTATGGGAGAGACAGAGAAATAATACCAATTTGGAAAAATATAAGATGCAGAGTGGTGTTTCAAAAGGTAGAAATTATGATCTCTAAAGCACTTTCAGCACAACTCTATATACTGTAAGATCCCAATCACTTGTGAATTCATATAGTTTTCAGAATAATGATTTCTATCAACGGTGTTATGTTACTTGAAAGAAAGCAGAAAACTACTTGTCTTGAATCTCTGTGTTCTGTTTTTAAAGCAGTATTTTAATCTGTAAGATAGGCCTGTGGAAACAAAAAAGAGCTCAGTCCTTGTTCATTTCACAGGGCCCAAAGATGCAGGCCTTTATGCCATGCAGGAGCATAAAAGAAAAATCTGAAATAAGTTCTGAACATCTGCCCAGCAAGAGTGTCATCCACCTATTTGAAAGTGGAGCACGGTGCTGTCAACCTCCTAAGCCACTGGCACAATCCTGCCATGTTTGTAAAGCTCCATTTTGCATTCAACAAAACGATCTATAGTAGTCTTAAACAGGTGAATTTGCTCTTCCGTTTGCCTTTCCCATTACAGCAGCCATGATCCCTTTTATCACCCAGGGACCTGCTTTCATAATGTAATGAAAAATGCATCTAGGAATCTATTTATATTCTATGTCTCGTTTCATCCATCCAGTACCACTGGGCATAATTTCCAATGTGAGGCATGTTGATATTTAGCAAAGACTCACTGTACCCTAATACACTCTTATTAATCCTATTTGGACAGCTGTGTCTGTGCATTTGTTAGCTGTGTTTTAACTGTTCATCTTTTCTGTTTTAGTCTTTCCTTTATCTCTAGAGCAAACAACAGAGGAATGTCATTTGTGGACCACAGAAAAGAAACTAAAGAGTCTTGCTTTCTATTTCTTTTCTGAATATACCATAGCCATTGTTCACTTTTTGTTTATATGTTTGAACAATTTTTCATTCGACTCTTGTGCACCATGTAAAAATATTGAGGTTCCAGGGATGATATGAGTGTTACAAGGTGGGTTAGACTGTTATTACATGTTTTAATGTATTTTAAGAGTTTTCTGTATGGCTTTATGGCAAAAATTGCCCCAAAATAACACATTTTAAAAGGAATGGGTAGATTAAGGGCCACGAAAATAGGTCGCTATAGGCCACATTATGCTCACATCTATTCTGACACATAATATATATTATGCAGCTAAAATACTCATTCTATCTCTATTCTTTCCTTAAATATCTATTTGCTGTTCTGCAGCAGCTACACCAAGTGGAAAATACTTAAAATATTCTTTTAAAAGTGAAATAATACTTACCCAGTGTTCTAGACATAACTGGCAAAGCTGAACTGAGGACCAATATAGAAACACAGTTCCCAATTATCTGTTGCAACAAAAATACGTTATTTGAAACAGAAGTAACATTTTAATGACACCTGCTAAGTTTACTAAGTAGATGCAAAACATACAAACCACAAATCATCTTTTACTAATCCAATTGCTTCTACTGCTTCCCCATCCCAATGGTCTCTTCCTTCTGCACTCTTCCAAATGTACAGTAAAATACATATTCCCATATTAATCAATTTCCTCTACAATTCTGAACAGATCACAAGGATATTTGAAACCAACAAGGTGATACCTCACCTTGTTAACAAAAGCTGTACCAGTCAAACGCAAGGAAAGCATGGTTGGCACCAGTTTCTATCACAGTGCTATTGAATATAACATTATATTGCAGGTTATTACCTACAAAGCCCTATACACTTCGGGTCCAACCTATCTTTGAGACCACATCTCATTCTATGAACTGGTACAGGCTTTGATATCAAGTGCGGTTGGTGGGAACAAGAGAGAGGGCTTTTTCTCTGTAGTGGCTCCCTGGCTCTGGAATACCCTCCCAAAAGAGATTAGATTAGCCCCTACCCTTGAATCCTTCTCACCCCGCTCCCCAGATTCAAACCGCCAACCTGTCAGTCAGCGGTCCTGCCAGCAAAAGGGTTTAACCCATTGCGCCATCGGGGACTCCTTCAAACATCCATTAAGAGCATCAAAGTATGATCATCCATGGATTCACTGAAATTACTTTGATTTATAAAATAAAAGCATTGTATTAAAATGAACTGAAAGGTGGAAGTGTAAATAACTGCTATGAATAAGAATAACCCTATAACACCATGTCAAACAAGGGAAACGTATCGGGAGCTCGTTTTAAAAAATGCCTAAACACAAATAAGGTGGCAAATTAAGCACTGTTACTGGCTTACAATGCCCTTTTTCCAAAATGCTTTCAATGAACGAGGTGAACAAACATAATGGAACTCCTCAACAGTATTAATCAAGAATTTTCTATATTGTTTACTTTCCCACTTCCAAGAATTTCTGGCAAGATTAAAGCAATCTTGCTACTCGTTTCTTTGAATACCTCTCCCCTTCCCTTCCCCCCTCCCTCCGAAAAAAACCCTTTTAAATAAAGTAGAAGGAAATCTCAAATATGTGAAAGTTAAACAGAATCCTTTCTGGCTGCTTAGTTTATAGGACTACCTTTTCAATGAATGTGTCACTAATTCTGCTAAACCTGCTATAAACATCGTGCCAAGTCAGAGTAGCCTCAGAATGAGGTACATTGCTGAAAAGAACCACTTCCTAACTAGTTATTCAAATAGATGGATTTGCTTGTGTGACTTTGCATGACTAGTAACCAACCAAATTCCTCACATTTCAAACGTGCCCCTAAAGTCCAGTTGGCACAATCAAAGTTACTCATTAGCAACATGTTTCCCTTTGGAGAGGAGAGAAAAAACCTTGCTCACATTTTCTATGGTCAGTTAACAAGCTCTGCAGTCCCAGGAATTTTCAATGTGAATAGAATCCATTCAAATTAGACAAGCCACATCCTTTCTTCTATTCTCCTCCAACCCCATTCAACAGTGTGAAACTTTTCCAATCTGTTTACACAATTTACAAAACCTAATCACCACCAACAAGTCATTTAGAGCAACTGTGGACTGAGAGGCTCAGGTTTGCCTTGAGTGGCAGAAATGGAGGAGGAGACAGGGAGGAGGAGGAGGAATAAAGCACAATCATCTCAGAGGGTTTTTTTTAACTTACCTTTGTCATGGTTGTGTCATCCTTTCTGGGAGTGAAATCTCCAAAAAAACGCAGGCTGTAGAAGCCGACTACAGAGGAGACCATAAGATAGCTGTGAGAATTAAGGAAAAAAGGGAACTCCAGAATAATCCAAGTTTCAAACTCAAAAACCACATAGAGAGAAGGGGTTGGCTACTTCTGAGTGCATGAGAATGGCTGACCCTTCAATTTCTCTCTTCTACATAAGGGGCCCAGTAAATTAAACTGCTCCAGAAATTGGTCAGAATACTTACATAAACACAAGAATGGCTACTGAAGCAAAGGATACAAAATTAAAATGATCTCAAGCGCTGCGCCAACAAAGCCAAAGGTAGACAGAGAGGCATTTCCAATGCCAGGCCCCTGGAAGAAGTTTTAAAAAGGGAGAGAAAGAGGAAATTACACTGAAATGCTGTTCTTGTCTACCTAGAACAATGTTTCTCAACCTGGGGGTAAGAACCCGGGGGGGGGGGGGGTCATCAGGTGGCTTCAGAGAAGTTACCAAAGACCATCAGAAAACACATATTTCTGATGGTCTAGGAACCCCTTTGGCAGAGAAGGCTGAAGATCTCTCCACCTGTCCTTCTCTTCCTTTTTTGGAAACATACGGCGAATCCTCCCACCAAAGGCACTCCTGCTGCTGTTATTGGTCAGCATCTCAGCCAAGGGAAAGGCTTTTACTAAAACTCCAAGAGGGGAAGGGGTAGCAGGCGTACTCGGCGCATGGTAGTGTGGTGCGCATGTGCAGATCAGGGAGAGCGTTTGAGGCTGGAGTGAGGCTTGCATCCCTTCAAAGCAGGGGTAAAGCTCCCATCAAGTCTAGGTTACCTATAAATCCCAGCAACTACAACTCCCAAATGACAAAACCCTTACCGCCCCCCGCCTGCAGTATTCAAATTTGGGCGTTTTGGGTATTTGTGCCAAATTTGGTCCAGTGAATGAAAATACATCCTGCATATCAGATATTTACATTATGATTCATAACACTAGCAAAATAATAGTTATGAAGTAGTAAGAAAAATAATTTTATGCTTGGGTGTCACCCCAACATGAGGAACTGTATTAAGGGGTTGTGGCATTAGAAAGGTTGAGAACCACTGGCCTAGAAAATCAAGAAGTTCCTTGGGCAGAAGTGACTTATGCAAAGTTAGCCATCAATAATTGTGCATAATATGAAACCTAGGAATACAAGCTGACTATCCCAAAATGTAGAGCAGGATCCACCAGAGAACATCTAATGAGAATGAAGTGGGCAATGGCAGCTCCCCGGTGCAACCTCTCCAGTCAGGAGAGAAAAGGGAAGTGTTCCTCTTCTCTCCTATATGACCAAAACTGGCAGATATCAACATGCAAAAATAATCTGAGTGGAATCAAAAGGGTAAGCTCTAAAAGCAATTTGGCTTACTGACTATCAGAGACCGCAAAAAATGCATTTTTTCAAGAATACAGCCAGAGTATACTCAATAGATTCTATGAACATAAAAGCTAGATCTTTGCAAAACATTGATGTCTTAGTCTGTGAGAAGGCCTAGTATGAGAAGCTTCGGTAAGAGAAGCCACAGGTGGTAAAACTTCGTGTGTGAAGGCTGTTGTGTGTAAAGCTACTGTGTTGAAAAAAATTGAACAGCTTTTTTCAGCATGTTTTAGATTGTGTGACAGCTAACACTGGCCCAGCTATGTGCACTGTTAGCTTGTGACAGAAAGATGCTAGTTCAGATCATGTTACTTTCCCCCTATTTCCTATTTAGACATACATTATGCTCCAAAACATAACATTTCCTTGAGTTGGGTTCTATGCAAAAATGTACAACCGCCATCACAATTACATTTAAGGCACAATTCATTCTTTCAAAGACAGCCTGCAAATTCCTATACCGATTTTCCTGGACATGAGACCTGTTCCTGGAAGGGAATCACATTATTTTTGAGCAGATGTGCCAATACTGAACCTTTTTCTGTAATTAGCACCAATAAAAGAACAATACTTTACCCTTGACCCCTTTGGCATTGCAGTTTCATCAACCAATAGGCAAAGAATGTTGCAAGCAACCAGAAGGACGGAGATTGCCTACAAAAGGAAAAACCAGAGATACCTATTTCAATCACTGATGCTTTATAAAGTTGCTATTTTTCACATACTAAAGAGCATTTCTTCATTTTGAAAGAAAAAGCCTTGTATACTGAGTAAAATATAGCTGTGATGGTGTAAGGGGATAAAGAATCAGCAGCTCTGCATATTTCTGATATCCAGTTCAGACATGAAAATGAGAACGATCACTAATATCAGGAAGAATTGTGAGTTTTAACTAATGAAGGGAAGGTTGAGCTTACCGTTTTAGTTAGAAGTAATATCATTACAGTTGGATATACAAGATTTCTTTCCCACGCAGAAGCTTTTTTCCGTCGCTCTTTAAAAACCAAATAACAAAAGTTAAGTGAGATGACTTGAAACAGATTTTGAATATCAGAAGCTCTTGATAAGAGAATGTCAGAAATATTAAAAATTTACTTGGTATTTTTAATTACAAAATGTGAGTCAAGCACTGAAAGGGTTAAATGGATGCAATGACTCAGCAAAAGCTGCAGTTCTATAAAAGCTTAGTTGGCCTCTATTTCAGTTTGCCTCAGTGGGAGAAAAGTTGCTGTGAGAAGGCCTCACAGTGTGAGGAAGGCCTTAGTCTGTGAGAAGGCCTAGTATGAGAAGCTTCAGTAAGAGAAGCCACAGGTGGTAAAACTTCGTGTGTGAAGGCTGCTGTGTGTAAAGCTACTGTGTGAAGCTCCTGTGTAAGTTTGGTTAGAGAAGAGGCTCTGTGAGAGCAAAGCTGTTTATCTGCATGAGAAAGAAGCCCAGCGTGGAAGCAAAGAAGGAAATTTACAGAACTTTGTTTTATGGAAAGCTTATTCTTGTAAATAGTGCAACCATATTATTTTACGACAAAGAAAAGCCTCTATGGCAGATATAACATTGTTCTGTGTGTTTTTCTTCTTTTTATCTCTTGTGACTACTAGTGCTGGGTCACGCTGCTGCTAATAAGTTACTCTGCTGTACATTTATGGGGAGGGTCTTATGTTAATAAACTCACTCACCCAACAGAGCAACACACAACTAGAAGTATTGCCAGCAATACTGTTATGTCAATTCTACTAAAAGTGGGGTCCATGGAGCATGCAAGGCACTGAGACAATCCACAGGAGTGAGTCCCCAGGAAAGAAGACAGGTGTAACAAATGAGCCCAAATATGGTACAAATACCTGGCATATTAAGAAAAAAAATGCCGGTACTCTTATATCAGGCAATATAATAAGCACTGCTGCAAGAATTTCCACTGCAAAAACACCTAGTCCATCTATGATTTCCTGGGAGATTTAATAGTTAATCATGAAACACACAAACCTCTGTCATCTAGAATCTAATATAGTACCATAATTTCATGGCAAACAACATTAGTGCGCAATGTTTGTTGTGCAAAAGCGGGGAAACATTTCCATTTCCAGTAAAAACTTACAGATTTCTATTTGTAGAATTTGAATTTTCATTCAACTTTCCAAAAGCAAATTCCTTGCCAAGTAAGTTTAAAACCTTAAGCCATCTAAAATTGAACAGAATATTACCAAAGGAGACTTTTCCTGATACTAGAACACAGAACCATTCAATGAAGATCCAGGACAAAGGGAAATATGTTTTCACCTGTTATAGAGATTAATGTGAGGACTGTAAAGGTTGTATTGTCTATTTTCATGTTTAATTGTGCTGATTGGCCACTTTGAGTGCTATTGAAATTGGAAAGGCAGGCTAAAGTGTAGTACAATAATACAGTAACAGCTGGAACTACTTTTTGAATCTGCTTTGGGGAAAGGGTAGGGTTTCTTGCCCATAATCAAATGAAAAAGTATTTTAAAATGAAAAAGAAAATAACTCACAATTACTTGTATATGTTTAGTGCAAACTCACAAAATGCAAACGGCTCGCCTGAGGTTTATACCAAGAGAGTCTTGATAAGAAATACACACAAATGCCGCTTACACCATGCAGAAGTGAGCTCCAGGACATGCACAAAAGACCTGATGTAATTACCCAATTTTGTCTTCATTCTCTTCACATTATTGAGCTCCTGTTCCAGTTGTTTTGGGTTATATTCCACGGAGGAAGAAATCCCTGTTCAAGAACAAAGATGCTGTCACCTGGTTTGGTTTATTAAAACAACTCTGATATTCCACCTATTTTACAAGGAACAAAGTCAATGCAAAGCCCAAGCTAGATAGAGTAAGATAAATGTTACTACAAAATATAAAGTCTTCTACAGCAGAACTTCAAACTGACGTAAAAACATCATTTCAAAAATGAATTCTGAATTTATAGGAGAAAGAACAGGGCAAAAGTAGATGCATCCATAAACATTTTGTATTTTTAAAGGACCATAAATCAGCAGCTACTGCACCATTCATGAAAGCAGGTGTTCCCTATGTCTGTTTGCTCATAACTGGCATCTCTAGTAGATTCGCAGAATTCATGAGGATCTTAGAGAAGAGCTGTTACTCTGATCACAGAGCTAGAAGGACCAATGGGTATTGTTAAGGCTACTTTGAGCATCCTCAGTACATGAACTTAGAAACACTTTTCTTTCACTACATCTGCTGTAATCTTCATACACGTCAATAGGAAATACATTAAAACTCTTTAAGGAAATGACCACTCTTACAACTTCCTCCAAGATAATATGGAAATACTAATCCTAACATTTTTTCCCAAAAGAACAAGGCAACATTTCAGAGCCACAGACTATTCAAAGCATCATAGCCTCTAAAACTTCATTTCAAGCAAAAGTTTAATGCCTGCATTGTCTAGCCAATAAATCAAACTGTTAGACAGAACTTGTTCAGACTAGTCATGAAAAGGTAGAAGGGATTCTCCAAGAAAACCACAAAGCAGCTCATTTAAGGTCAATTTAACAGTATTATTTTGTTTTTCTTCCAACCCCAACATAATATTTCAGTACCTCAAAGGAAACTGTAGAAGTATCTATTTGCACTCCTTGTAGATGATTGGCAGTTCAACACCAATTAGTTCAAAATTACACTGTTACTAGTGTGCAATAAAAAAAAATCCCCTTTCATCTTTCTTACATAGGATAGAATACCTTCAGAGCCAATAACTTTGATCAAAAAAGTATTTTTGATCCTACCCCGCCCATCTCCTTGGATTCAGGAAAACTAATAGCTAACGGCTGGTTTTCCTTTTTAATATAAAGAAGGTCCTAGCTTTATTCTTTTGCTGTAGGAATGATGTGGGTCTTGAAATACAATATGCCAGAAAATTAAACACTATTTCCATTCCACTGTCTCTTCCACAATAAAAACAATCAATGCTCTATCATCTTCCCCATAAATTAAGTTATATAAAATTCAAACTTTAATGGTGTGAGATTTTTTAATTTCTTATATTGTCTAAGTCAGGGAATGTTAAAAACCACAAGCTAAATTGTAACATTTTTGCATCTTCCTAGAAGCACTATTAAATCAGTTTTGAAATAAAATATTGCACAGTCTAATATTCCACATAAACAAGGATGAAGGTTATAACTGACAACACTTCTCCTGCTTTTCAGAATGAGGGACAAATTTCATGACCTTCCACTTGGTAGAACGTTGCCAAAACTCTAATGATTCTCTTAACAGTTGTGCAGAGGGAATTTCAGCATGTATTTGCATGACAAGCAGCACCTGCTGAACTTCCTGCTTCTACACACCTATCAAAGGGACAGGAGGCTTGTTTCCTTTTTTCTGGCAACCCTACATGAGAGACCCTGACTGTCTGCCAAAACTGTGATGAACACATCTTGTCTCCAATGTAGCCGTATGATGTTTACCATTCAAAGTTTCTTGATTTTTATTGACATACAAAGACTGAGTTATATATTATATCATTCTACTAGCACAAGCCTCCTGTAATTTTCAAAAATCCCACTTCACCTTTGTTAGTGCCAGTATTTGGATTGTGCTTGCACAAGCACAAGAGAAAAAGAGAATTGAAAACTGCTGGCTATTCTTACTTCTGGTAGTAAAAGATGAAAACTTGGTGAACTTCTGATCCAGAAGCTGACCCCTAACCATGTCTTCTGTATGGATTCACACCCAAAATTCTGAATAACACACCATGCATCTAATGAAGTAGGGTTCTCTTAGGCAAGGAAGATTCATTTTGCCAGTCCCTTTCTCTGAAATTGAGACAATAGCACCTGGTATTCATTGCCGATCTCCCATCCAAATCCTAACCAGAGCCAACCCTGTTTAGCTTCCAAGATCATAGAGGATATAGTGGCTTTAGGGTTTTAGGTCTCATTTTTGTGTTACAGGCAATATAAAAACATATCTTATGAAACATGCTTTTAACAACCAGTCATTTTTCAAATTCAAACTATATATATGCACAGTTGAATACTTGTAAGATACATCACTGACAACAATTTTTATAGTTATTAGTCCTTAAATTTCTTCTACTGCAAAAACTTCTCTCACATCCTGTCTGATCCACAAGGCTCTTGTTTTTGCAGCAAACAGGCCTGCATGCAACTCATACAAGCACTAAGCACAAACACATGCAACAACTACAGTAGCTGCCTATTTCTGTGAAAATAGTCAAATTTTATACAACTATATGCAGAAAGAACAAAAACCATTATAAATATTAAACATATGCTAAAACCCAGTGGTATATTTTCATTACTTCAAAATGGGGGACCCCCACCCTCTTGCAGCCACCCGCCCGTTGTTAAAATATAACCACACACTTTATATATAGTATATATATATATATAAGAAGAACAATTTTGTCACCACTTTGTTTATACACACCATTTAGCCTCCTCATGATAGCTTCTTCTTCTAGGGTGATAATATATATTTGTTCATCCAGGTCTTCAAGGATCTAAATTCAGAAATACAGACACTGAATAAAACATTTACTGGGAAATATGAAACAGCTTCACATGCAGTATATACCAGGCATAGGCATGGGCAAACTTTGGCCCTCCATGTGTCTAACAGCCTACAGTTAGAAATTGTGGGAGTTGAAGTCCAAAACACCTGGAGGGCTGAAGTTTGCCCATGCCTGATATAGACTATGCCTATAATTGAAAGAGATACATTACAGAGATAACTATAATCTATACATGCATATAATTTACGCATCTGAATCAAGTGCAAAGTGGCCCTCAGTTATCTGAATTTTTTAATTTAGAAGCTTATTGTTTTAAATGCAGACACAAGAAAAATACGGGGATGCATCTGTATGGAAGCAAACATGTTTAATGAATCAGTTATATTATTGCCAATTCACACTTCACTAAAACTAAATGAAAGCAGTAACAATACATACAATTAGATCATGTTCATGCATTTTCGATACCTAACTAGTACTGTATTTGTACAAATGCATGGGTGGGTAACCAGGAACTTCCTTGAGCAGTGGTTCTGAACCTGTGGGTCCCCAGGTGTTTTGGCCCACAACTCCCAGAAATCCCAGTCAGTTTACCAGCTGTTAGGATTTCTGGGAGTTGAAGGCCAAAACATCTGGGGACCCACAGGTTGAGAACCACTGTCCTTTAGGATATTAAGGCTATAGCTACCACCATGATAGGTCACTGACCTATCATGGTGGTAGCTATAGCCTTGGAGCTGATAGCTATTTCATGGAGCTGATAGCTATTTCAGTTCAATGACATCTGGAAATTTCTTAATCCTAACATATCGAAAATAAGAAAATTGACCAAATATAGGCTGCTTATTGAATGTCACCTACTAATTTTGGATGTGTTATGTTAAAATAGTACAATGCTTACCGTTGGCTTCACAAGCATCTGACCCATTACTGTAAACATTCGTGAAAGTCCCATTGGCGTACATACTGTGGAAAAAAGCACATATCAGCCAACCTGCACATACAGCTGCAGTTTCTATTTAAAAATGTATTTAAACTTTTAGAACATTTATCAAAGAGAATAAAATCAGATATATTTGCCTCAAAAAGGCAATGGTTGATTTAATTAAGCAAGATGACTCAAACTTTACATATTGTCTACAGAAGATTCTACAATGTATTCTACAAAATGCCCCCAGAGGTAAATAAATGCTATATGTTGACTACTAAGGAGGCTGTTCAGGTCCTGAACCAGTGCTTGGCCGCTGTGACGGACTGGATGAGGGACAACAGATTGAAACTAAATCCAGACAAGACAGAGGTACTCCTGGTCAGTCGTAAGACCGAACAAGGTACGGGGTTACAGCCTGTGCTGGACGGGGTCACACTCCCACTAAAGGCGCAGGTTCTCAGTTTGGGAGTTCTCCTAGACTCATCGCTGAGCCTGGAACCCCAGGTCTCGGCGGTGATCAGGGGAGCTTTTGCACAACTAAAACTTGTGCGCCAGTTGCGCCCGTACCTTGGGAAGGCTGACTTGGCCACGGTAGTCCACACTTTGGTTACATCCCGTTTAGACTACTGCAACGCTCTCTACGTGGGGTTGCCTTAGAAGACTGCCCGGAAGCTGCAGCAAGTACAACGTGCGGCAGCCAGATTACTAACGAGTGCTGGGTACAGGGAGAACACCACTCCGCTGTTACACCAGCTCCACTGGCTGCCAATTAGCTTCCGAGCACAATTCAAAGTGCTGGTGTTAACCTATAAAGCCCTAAACGACACCGGCCCATTTTACCTCTCCCCTACGTATTCTCCCCTACGAACCATCAAGATTACTAAGATCGTCTGGAGGGGCCCTGCTCTCGGTCCCGCCGGCCTCACAAGTGCGGCTGGTGGGGACGAGGGACAGGGCCTTCTCGGTAGTGACCCCGCAACTCTGGAACTCTCTCCTGCCAGAGGTTAGAACCACTTTAGGAAACAGGTGAAGTCGTGGTTATGGAGACAGGCCTTCGAAGAATGAGACAATGATCTGGATGGAAGACGGTGTATATTCGATTTTAGTATGACGACTGACCACTGTAGTTTTAAATATATGTGCTTTTTTAATGTTTTATTGTAATGTGTATTTTGATATTTTACCGATTGTATGTGTTTTTATGGTTGGAAACTGGGCTGAGTCCCTCTTATGAGGTGAGAAGCTCGGTATATACAACTTTGAAATAAATAAATAATAAATAATAGATTTGATTCTGCCTAGTATGGAGAATCCATATATGGAAAGGCAAGGTTTAAATAAATATTCAAGTTATGGATATTCAAATATTGTTAAGATAGGTCAGCTGACTCTCAGTCATTTGGCCCTCAGTTTCCTTTTATGTAAAACATATAGTAGTCAAAACAAAGAATAGCTTTTAAAGTTAAATAACAAGACTTTAAAACACTAGATGTGAAAAGAGAAACAAACCCACAGTATTTGCTCTTGCAGTATATATTCAAAGACTTACATAGAAGCAATAAACATCCCATCAATGATATACAGGAATATAAATACGGGAGGTAGAATTCCCAAAGATCTGAAAGTAAAAACATAATATTATTATTTTGTCAAATCAGACTAGTGTCAGGGAGCATAGAGGCAATATCTAACATAAAATGGAATACTATATTCAGTCATTCTAGTAACACATCTTAATAAAATAAATCTTATTCTTAAAGTTAATAAAAATAGTTATGTTTATGGTTCTTTTGGAAGAAAAACAAAACCAATTCGCAAAATACAATCAATGTTCCTTTAACTTTTTGAAATGCCTAATTTATCAAGCAACTTTGGATAGTAGCTATCCGCATGAATGTTTTAAATTGTGTTATAAAGATTTCATACCATACAAAGACTCCATACTCGCAGCATCATTGTCTATGAGAGCTGAAGCAACCCACACTATTCCAAAGATGAGCAGTGCAAGAAGAATGAGCATAACAACAGTTTCCAGAATGCGCGCCTTGATCCCCTGGAGGAAAAAAAATAAGACTTCTATAGTTACTCCTCTATATTCACAGTTTCTGCATCCATGGCTTCAAAATATTTTTGAAATAGCAAAAAGCCCCAAACATTAATTTTGCCAACTTTATATAAGAAACATTATTTTACTACAGTATAACATAGAATAGGACTTGAATATTCATTTATTTTATTATCCACAGGTAGTCTTGGAACCAAACTCCAGGGCATACCAAGTTCCTCTTTAGTACAGAGAGAAATTGAGAGAGAGAGAAAGGGGGGGGGGGGGGATTGCTTACTATTTATATTTTCTTAATTCAATGAGAACCTATAACAGCAGCTTTTTTTTGTACATTTTGGCTGCTATGATATATATATATATATATATATATATATATAATTTTATCATGATTTAATACATTTGTTATACATTGTTTGTTTTACAGCAGATACATATTATTCGATACAACCTGCCATATTTTTGGCATCTAGTGTTATTTTTCTGCATTATACATATTTTCTGACCCTCACCGCTGTGCTCCCCACCCCACTCCCAAGCCACAACTTTTACATATCATCTGTCCAAAATTTCAATTCTTCTTGTGGAGGTAACTTTCCTTCTTTGTTTTTTTAAACCTTTTTCAATAAATTTTCTCCATGCATTATCAAAATCACTTTGTTTCCATATACCTCTTTTAACTTTTAATATACATGTCAGCTTATCATTTATTGCCAATTTCCATAAAAACTATTCAAAAATTGTTGGAGAGGATGTCAAGAACCAGGAACATATATACATATGTGGTGGCAATGTAAATATGTAAATAATTTTTGGGGGAAGTATTTAGAGAAATAGAAGATATAATGAATATTAAAATAGAAAGAAGTCCTAGTACAGCTTTATTATCATTATATAATAACAAACAATTGAAAAAAGAGGATAAAGAAGCGATAACAAACTTATTAACAATAGCAAGACTGCTTATAGCAAGGAACTGGAAAAATGAAATAAATATACAAATAGAGGAGTGGTACAAGGAAGCAGCTTTTTTACATAAAACATTTATATAGAGCCAACAGAAGTATTTTTAAAAGAAAAACATTTTTATTAAGATACTCAGCTGACAAAGGATCTCAGAAAATTGCATCTCCAGTTTCAATGCAGTGAATGGAAGGCCAGTTATGGCAAATAGTTCTCCCAAAATTAAAGTTTGCCCAAGAATAGATAGCCTAAACTAGCCTAAGTCCCAAACAAACACACTTTCTACTAATTATTTCAGCTCTATTTCTTAGAATCTAGAATGGTCTTAAGAGGATAACATCCTTACATACCCTCACATACTCACAGATCAATACGAACATGCTACACAAGATCAGATCTCACACGTTTGGGGGGGGGGTGGTAAACACACCATTTTTTAGAAATCATGTAACACTGTACTGTCAGAAATATTAAAAATTAACTAGGTATTTTTAATTACAAAAATGTGTGTCAAGCACTGAAAGGGTAAAATGGATGCAATGACTCAGCAAAAGCTGCCATTCTATAGAAGCAGATGTGCCTGTAGCCTAGAAGACCTCTGTGTTAGTTTGCCTCAGTGGGAGAAAGGTCTGTGAGAAGGCCTCACAGTGTGAGGCAGGCCTTATTCTGTGAGAGGCGACCTCACATTGTGAGGTACACCTTAGTCAGTGAGAGAAGCTTCTGTGTGAAGTAAGCCCCAGTATGAGAAGGCCTCGTGTGTGAAGCTCCTGTGTGAAGGTTGAACTTTATTTGTGTCATGGAAACCTTGTTCTTGAAAATAGTGCAGCCATATTATTTTGCTATAAAGAAATGCCTCCTATGGAAGAGATAACATTGGTCTCTTCTCATGAGCTGGTCATTGACCGTAATAAAGTCAACTTGAACATTGGTCTGTGGTTTTTTTTTGTTGTTATTGTTCTTTTTATCACTTTTGGCTACTGGTGCTGGGTCACGCTGCTGTTAATAAGTTACTCTGATGTACATTTATGAGAAAGGTCTTTTGATAATAAGCCCAATCGCCCAACATATACCCTATAATAAGGAGACAGACATGGGTGTGTCTACACCAGGCATGGGCAAACTTAGTCCCTCCAGGTGTTTTGGACTTCAACTAAGAGTTGAAGTCCAAAACATCGAACGAAGTTTGCCCATGCATGGCCTACACTATAGAACATTCAATGCAAGATGATCCATATAGAACTTTTAATAAATTTATTTAGGACATCCATATGTTCAGTGAACACAATCATGGTGCTGGGAAAACAGAAGAATGCCTAGATTACCAAGCTTTCTCTGCTTTAAGACACATAATAAGAATCAGATAGGGTTTAAAAGTTCCATTATAATGCCTGGTAACAGTTTCAAGTCTCCCAAAAGGTTTTATGGTTAGTTCAGATCAGTAAACAACATTGTCAATTGGGAGAACAATCATGTGAAAACAGGAAAATATCAGTGCAAAATACCAGTACACCCCACCAGTCAATTTTGCAGTTGTTTAGCAATAGCAACAATCATTACATATATACATAACTATAGTCTCCTGGAATCTGGCCAGCTGGGAAAATAAAGTGGCAGATAAGGAATTCATTGAAACTATTCAGAAATTCGACATTATCTGCCTGCAAGAGACCTGGACACATGAAGTTAACCCTCCATTCCTACATGGTTACAAAGCATTTAGTCTCCCGGCCGTTAAAAAGTCAAAAAAGGGTAGAGGAAGTGGTGGTTTGGTATCCTTTGTCTCAACAGAACTTGCTGGAGAATCCCAAATGGTGGATTTTGGCCTGCAAAACAATTACCTCTTGCCAGTGCAAATAATCAGATACAGGGATATACATAACTATATTCCTGAAATGAAGGAAGCTAGCAGGATGGGGATTTTAGGATAAAAAATAGACAGTAAACTCGTGGTGTCCACCCACCCTGATCTACAGCCATTTTCAGTCAAAAAATGAGAATTGGAAGGGACCACAAGGGCCTCTCACCCGACCCAATGGCAAAAGATTTAACCTCTGTTTAAAGATCTCAAAAGAAGAGGACCTACCAGTCCCTGAGGCAACCTATTTTATTCCATACGATTATTTTTGTTTACCACAGGGAATAAAACATGCTGAAATGTCATTTCTATTAAATAAAGCTCATCGTATCTAAACTGAGCCTACAGATCAAGACCAACACACTCCTCTCAAAGTGTCCCAAATGCTAAGAGAGATTGTTAATTTGGTAATGCATAAAATAGAAAGTATTAAACTTTAGCTTCTTTTCCATAAAAAATATTGGTTTTAAACTTCATATATAGTACTAGACCTATTTTCCAAATGTCGGCTGTGTTTCTTTTCATCATTACTGACATCCCACTGCAAACAATTAACCCTCCTAAAAACAGAGCATGCCTGTAAAGTCACTTTCCAGCTGGAAGCCCCGTTCATGTATGAATGGCAGCTGGCTTTACAATCTTGTAGCAATGAGACACAAGGAAGCCACGGAGCATAATTACGAAGTAAAAAGTCTACTCTCCTCCCCCAATAAATCTGTATTAAAGGAGATTACCATTATGTCAATTGAAACACATTAAGACATGCCCCACAATAAATGTGTTTACAACTCATACCTAGAGGGTACTTTCTCTCTGTGCACGGAGTGTGTTTTTTCTCTTGACAGTTGATGTTGGATCATTCTTTTGAATTAAGTTTTCACATGGTGTACATTCAGAACAGTTAATAAATAACACTATGTAACACAATTTTTGTTCCTGGGTTATAAATGTTATTTCCTATCATAAAACATGGAAAAAGTTTATTAAACTGCAAAAACATTGTTTTCGCTTGACATCCTGCAGCACATTTTGCTATAGCTTTTCTTATCTTACCGAGTCTCAACCAATTCAACACAGTTTGTGGCAGTCACAAAAATTAAATTTCCGGAGTATGAAAACTACTTTCAAAGTAATTACTGCATAATTAAACAGGAAATAACACTTCCAAACAAGGAACATTTTTAAAATAAATTTTGTTAAATAGTATAGTAGTTGAACACATTAAAATCATTAAACATCTGAAGCAACCTGATCTGTAAAGAATTAAAGATGTACAGATTGAATATTTTGGTTATAAATAAACAAGAGCAAACTGTATGCACAGCTTTCTGCTACCCACCTTTGAAGACTATCACTAATGCACTAGTACCATCATTTATTTATTTATTCCATTACTACCTCGCTCTTTTCACCCCAAAGAGGACTCAGAGCAACATACAAAATTGGCAAAAATCCAATGCCGCATTACAACATACATATCAAATAAGACATAATAAAATGATAAACACAGATAAAACATACAATACAATTAACACAGTTAGAACCATTAAAACAGGTTGAAGCATAATGTCTAGACTCAGAATGTTGTCAGTGTTGCATTCTATATATGGTGGCATAGCCCGGTCTTCAACTTTTTCCTGAATATGAGGAGAGAGGGGGGCCAGTCTAACGTCATTAGGAAGGGAATTCCATAGACAAGGGACCACCACTGAGAAGGCCTTGTCTCTCGTCCCCACCAATTGCACCTGCAAAGGGGGTGAGTTCGAGAGCAAGGCTACTCCAGCTGATCTTAACATTCTACCCAATTCATCAGTAATTTATGGAAAATTACAGAAGTTCTTTCCTTCCCACTTTTTTCAACACTCAAAGCTCTCATTCAATTTTCTCCTAATGCAGATGAAGCTTAAAAAAATTCTACCTGGACAGGGGACAAAGAGAAAGGGGGGCTAGGGAGAAGACTCTGTAATAAGAAGCTTCTCTCTAAGCAGTATATTTGTGATATGTTGCTCCATAACATACAAATAATACATTATCAACATGTTGCTTTTCTTTTTTTAGTAAAGTACCCTACCTTAATACAAAAACACAGAAGTTTTCCCAAATTACTTACTTCTTAGATGTAACCGCAAATTTTACTGATTATACACTTAAATACTTTTAAATTGTTGATGACATTACATTATTCTAAAAAAAATGAGAGCTAGGGCCCAATTATCAATTATGACAATGGAGCTTGCCATTGCACTTGCATCTGATTATGTTATCAACCCAAAACCCACCTTTAGAAACTGACTGAAGCATGTCTATAGCACTGTAGATCAGGATGCTGGAATGAAGTCTGCAGTGCTCTCCTGATCACAGAGTGCTTCAAATCCTGCCAGCAGAGGAGGCCCTTTGGTGTCCTGCAAGAACTGCTTGCTTGAATATGCCCACAACCAGAAGAACACTCCAGACATCACTAGATTTTATATTCCTACTAATAGATAGAGATACTACTGGTCCCCTGGAAATATAAGGTTAATAGCTTGACTTTCCTATGGGACTCGACCCTTAACTTGGAGGCACAGGTTTTGCCAGCGGCCAGGAGTATTTTTGCATAATTCAAATTAGTATGCTAGCCGTACCCATTCTTGGATGCATCAGATGTGGGAACAGTAACAGATATTTTGATTACTTCCCATCTGGATTAATGTGACATACTATTCATGGAACTGCCTTTGGAAACTGTTCATTGGCTATAAAATGCTCCAATTTAGCTGCTGACTGGGTCTGGATATAAAGAGCATATAAGCCACATGTTAAAATAGAGACATTGGCTACCAGTTGGTTCTGAGGGTAAATTAAAGTGCTGGTACCAACCATCAATAGCACTTTAAATTGTGTCAAGGACAAACCATCTGAGGCTTAAATACCCTGGCCTAGAGGCATCAGATCCTGACTGAGCCAAACAGAACCAGCCCTGGTTAGTACTTGGATGGGAGACTTCCAACAAATATCATGTACTGCAGGATATATTCCAGAGTAAGGAACTGAGAAAACCACCTGAATGTTCTCTACTTAAGAAAACTGTGAAATTCATGAGTCATCAAACAGTCAGATGCCTTACATATCTCCAGCTCTACTGGCCATCTAACTATACTCTTATCAGCCCAGGATGTTTGCTTTTGATGATTTGGCCATATCATAAATCAAGAAAACTGGCCTGCTAATGTTAAAAGAGTGCCTTATTCATTCCAGAGGAGACACACTTCTTTGTGAATTACAGTATTTACACGTCATGACTGCTGACTGCAACTTGAGAGCACTAGTACTGTTGTAGCACCATATTATGGATTTTGTTGCTTAAGGGCTCTCAAATATATGGTTAACCAAAGGCATTTCTTACTATTTGCAAATACAATCTTAAGCCATGTAGGATGTCAACTGTAACAAAACTGTTGTGGCAATGTGTTCAAATGTGTAGAACTTTAAAGAAAATGTTAGCTTAAGATATCGTTACATTGCGTTTGATGTCTCCAATTAAACAACTGATTTTGGTTTGTCTAATGAAAAAATAAATGGACTGTAATGTAGCACAATTCAGTTACATACCAGTAAATATTTCACTGAGATCCAAACCTTAAAATGTCAGTCTGTGCTGAATGTTTTTATAGACACATAAATGTGAGCGTAAACGCCAAATAAACACACACATTTAACCACATTCCAGTATTTGCAGAGCCAACATTTACAGTAGCTTGTGGTTATTTGAACTTCATACTTTAAGATATAAAATAAGCAAATGAAGTTCTGCCAAATGAAATGCCAATATCATTCTCATTAACTATTTAACAGTGATATCCTACACAAAATCCTTCTTGATGAAAAAAAATATATATTTTCATGTTTCCTCCTAAAGGGTTCCTTCTCTTCTGTGCTATTTTCATTTCTGAACCTGCTATTCTGTGACATGGTTATTTATTTATCGTATCAGGAGTAAACCAAGGGTACAGTTGTGATATATTTGAGAAAACAAAAAAGTTTAAAAACTTGGCATTATATTAAATGGTGTGACATGGTAAACTTTCAAATAAACTACTTTATAAATTCCATGAAAAATTAGAAACCAATTCCCAATGAGATTATGCTGAATTGTTCACTTACATGAGATATCAAATACCAAACATAATAAATAGTTATTCTGATTTTAAAAATCAGAACAGAACCACAAGAACCCGGGAAAAAATATCTCAAAAGCTTTGTTGTGAATGAAAATGGATAATGATGAGATTTTTCTGAAATCAACATTTCAAGATGTTTTAGAACATCTCGGTTGGTATACATTCTCACATGGTTATAGAGTTTTTCACTGCCAACTTCTTTGCTACTGCTAATATAAACAACAGGGTTTTATAGAAGGACAGAAATTTAGTGTGATTTGATCTATTCCGCTGCCATAAATATGTTTTGGGACAGTACTTTGTCTGCTGTAGTTTTTAAAATGTGGCTAAGCTGTTTTATTACTAAACTTGTTTTCTTCTTAAAAGGATTCTGTTCTGGGAAGGAAGAGACAGACGTGGTGATGGGGTTACTACTTGACACACAACAGCTAATGAAATATTGCTCTATTTTTTTGTAAGGAACACCAAGATCAAAACATTATGCAAGTTAAATTTCCTTGAAAGGTTCCCAGCAGGAGTCTTCCTTTATGTTTGCACAGAGCTTGATTTCCTTTCACCCACAAAAAAGCCTCACCCAGAACATCCATGTGCCACTAACGCTAAGCAGCACTTCCTCAATCACTTATTCCTAACAATTTATGGATGATCAGTGGCAAAACTGAGCAAAAATAATGAAAGAATGCTATGAAGCGTCCTTGAGACATACTGGTTTAGACTTCCTACTCATTGCGGTGTCTCTTTAATATTGGGGGCCTGATACAAATTAGTCACGAGGGGGGGAAAGTCATCTGGTCATAAAATACAGTACATGGTCACTTTTATGTAAGTTTGCCAAAAGGGACATAAACCAGGACAATTTCAAACTGTGACACAGGATAGAAGTATATTAAAACAATCTTTGTTCCTCCTCCATTGTGCTGTCATGTAGCTCAGCTTTATAGATATCCTTAGCAGCAACACAGACCTCTTCACTTCCACCTGGCCTATCTAATTAATTAAGCAAGGAAGTTACCTCAAAATTTTTCTACCATTTGCTTTTATTATCAAAGACTGTCTTTTGATGTTCTCCAAGTTAACTTCTTAATCCACAGACTTTTTCTGGTGTTCCAAACACTGAAATGTCTGGATGCTTTGCATAATTGGTCAGGATGTTGCTATCGCACATAGTAAATTTTATGCTAGGAGAACGACGACAACCAAAAGAAATCAATATTAAATTAAAAGCAATGTATAATACGATTACTTTTTAAAGTAGAATTCTATGGTTTTTTCTGTAACAACAACAACAACAACAACAACTTTATTTTTATACCCCACCTCCATCTCCCCGGAGGGATTCAGGGCGACTTACATGGAGACGAGCCCAAACAAACATATTTAAAATATAACACACTCAAATACCAAAATAACAACATAAAACAGAATAAAACAACAACATTATAACAAAATATAAGAGCAACCATCCAAAAAACAATGAACCTGCAATAATAATTAATTTCTGGACACAGGTGGACAGACTGGTGCAAATCAATTGGGAGGATAGGGCTGATGCATAAAGTGCATAAGTCAAATGGCAACATTAGGGATAGAGGGCAATGTAAGATGTAGCATTATAACTTTGGGCACAGAAGAGTAGTAAAGTGCGAGGACGAGATTTTGTGTCCCGGTTGGGGCCAAAATTATCTGGGGGATTGTCTAATCAAAAGCACAGCGGAACATCTATGTGCTTTCACTTCAAAAAACCACATCCAAAAATATGACAGAAATGCTTTTGTTAATACTTCAAAAAGTTTCATCACAACTAGACTAGGAAAAGCATGCCAGCCATCCCACAACAAAATCATTTATGGTCTTCTTGTATCATTGACCACTGAGATCCAGCACACAGACTGCATTCCAAATAGCCGCTTAATCCATCACAATAGGTGTGTAGTGTTTTCTTCCCTTTAAACAGATAGAAAACATGACTATCCCTTACAATCACAATTCCCACTATCAGGTAACTGATCAGGTATCTTGATATATATGTAAGTCATTCTTGTCATAAGCTATTTTAAAAACTCGAAATCAAAAGGCATAGCAGGCTGGAGGTACGAATGCTCCTGTTTGAGTGACCCGTCTGAATTCATCTGGGTAAAGAAACTAATGTTGTATACTTTTGTACCATGGATTTTGGATAATGCATGGGATCCAGAGACCCATTAGGGTAGTGCTTCTTAACCTGTGGGTCCTGAGGTGTTTTGGCCTACAACTCCCAGAAATCCCAGTCAGTTTACCAGCTGTTAGGATTACTGGGATTGAAGGCCAAAACATCTGGGGACCCACAGGCTGAGAATCACTGCATTAGAGAAGGGAGATGCTGCTAGTTGTCTTCCCCAAGAGTGAGCTCAAGGTATCACAAAATATTAAAGCATCTAAATCAGTTATTACACTTGTCCTCTCATAATCCTTTTATTTTCTCTTTTCTGATTCTAGCACAAAGCAATAGTGGAAGACTGCTTCTGCAAGGTACAGTACACCTCATTTCCAAGAATCAGCCATTTCACCTAACAGGCAAAGTCTTCTAAACCAATGAAGCAGTTTAAAATATTTATACACTATATGAAGGGAAATGTTGTAAAATAAAGTGTAAATTAAAGAATTAGAATAGCAAAAATAAGACCTTCAGGGTATAGCTCCTCCTTGTTGCATTATGGGATTTTATGCTTAGTGCAACATGCTAAGTGTCTGAATAAGTGAAAGGATGAATTCTAAAAACCTTGGTAAAATAGCTGGGTAACTGAAGTCATTAGGGACTACTGTTAACCACTGAGATTATAATGAACTCCAAAACTGTTAACAAGGTATCTGACTATTGAAAATGAACATTCAAAGTGAAGACTGATCTGTCTAGATTTACAGTTTAAGGAACATAGAAAAACTGCAGACCCAATAAAAAATTAAACAGTTGACTAAGGAAAAAAGCCACTTAAGCCTTTTTTTAAAGGGCGCAGTTAACCCCCTTGGGCCTAAAATATCCTGTCTGAATTAACAGAATGGTTTAATTAAATCCCTAGACAGGGAATCATGTTTAGTTTGAATTTTAGAACAAGCAATGCATCCATCCGCAGTGAATGGCCAATTTCCGTATCTGTATCTCTGTGTAATATTCAAGTGCTTGGAAAAGAAAAAAAAACTTTTGCCCAAGGGTATAAATGAGAGCCTACCAAAGGAGCCATATGCCATCAAGAATGAATGCCATCAATTAGAATGAAAATAACACAATAAAGTTACAAGCAGCTAAGTGGGGGGATTAATCCTATTAAAAAGAACAGAAAATATTAGTCTAATTGGCATAAACATTATCAAGATCGGCTGTAGTTTTAGCAAGTTGTGCCACAGCTTTTTATATAATATATTACACTTATAGGGAAATAAAATAATAAGATCCAGCAGGCCTGTCAATGGGCATTAATAAAACAGACAAAATATACCCCCCTCCAAACACACTTCGTGGCTGCAAATTTAGCATTACTTATCCTTTGACGGGATTGAAGAATGGCTGAAGGATAAACATTTTGTTCACCAATTCTGAATTCCTAAACCAATTTTAATTCCAAGGTAAACATTTTCCAAGGGAGCCCCTGATGGTGCAGCGGGTTAAACCACTGCACTGCTGAACTTGCTGACCAAAAGGTTGCCGGTTCAAATCCAGGGAGCAGAGTGAGCTCTCACTGTTAGACCCAGCTTCTGCCAACCTAGCAGTTCGAAAACATGCAAATGTGAGTAGATCAATAGGTACCACACCAGCGGGAAGGTAACAATGTTCCATGCAGCCATACTGACAACATGACCTAGGAGGCATCTATGGACAACGCCGACTCTTCAGCTTAGAAATGGAGATGAGCACCAACCCCCAGAGTCGGACATGACTGGACTTAATGTGAGGGGAAAACCTTTACCTTTACCTTTAATCATTGTAGACATGGCCATACTTAACTATCAAGGGTTCACTATATATGCAACACTGCGAGATAATAATAATGTTTACCGCCAGCTTAAGAGCAAGAAGAAACTCATTCGCAAAGTGCAGGAGTAATGCAGTGCACAATTCTACAAGAAATGTTATGTTTCTCAGCAGGACTGCTACGCTATCTCCATGGTTAGAGAATGTCTTGTTACATATGTTATCAGCCTCGGTTTTGGGACACTGTCTGATATCCTACTTGCAAAGTATTTTTAAATGAACAGGAGACGTTTGAGATTTGTTTGTAATACTGTACAAATATACTACTTGTTATCACGCTCATAATTGCTTCCAAGTTCTATTGTACGAGGTCTAGTGATGCTTTCCTTAAGGAGATGAAATACATGAAGTGCAATTCCCAAACTTGCCTTTCACATTACTCAACTCTTTTCCAAAAAAAAACCCAGCAAACCTGTGCCAAACTTCATTTTTGCACACTTTCAGAATAAAAAGAGCTTGCCAAATGTGTTATCTTTTCTAAACTGACTAGATTATTTGACTGTCATTTGAGACTCAACAGATTTGAATCATTTTTAATCTTATTTTAACTCCCTTCATTGAATGGGAAGAAAGCTTGAGAAAAGAGGCAGCCTGGAGGAAGGTACACACATTTTGGGATTACAAACTATTAATCAAAAGCAAGGAGGAAGGGGGGGGGGGAGGCTTTCCCAATGCTATTGAACTACATATAATAAAGTAAACATGTTTAGATTCAGAAGTTCAAAAGTCATTCATTTCAACACTAGGTCTCAAAGATTCTGTTCTTCATATAGTCTGTGTCAGCAGACCTTTAAATAATCAGGAGAACCTAATATTAGAAGAGTGTCCACTAAAAAATACCTGAAACAGAGGCCTCCTGAAACTCTATATAAGCCACCCTAAGTTGTCCAAGGATGGACACAATAACACTAAAAATAAATCTTGGCATGAGAATTTGAATTCTCAAAATAAGAAGACAATAAAATAAGAAGGCAACATCAGAGGTACCTTCAATCTGCCATTTTAAAGGAAGATCACTAGAAAAAGAAGAACAACTTCAAGGATTCGATTAGTGCTGAACATTTAATCAATTTATTGAATGAATACATAATTGCCGACTCATCAATTTATTTAAAAATAAGAACTTATGCAAACTGATGGGCAGTCAATGTATAGAAAGAGGGAGGAAAAAGCCCTAGTGACAGAATCACTAAGGTACATAACAGGCAGAAAATGATGGGATTGGATAATTCAAAGAATACCTATATGCAAAGACAACATCATCATATCATCATAATGACTTTATTACCCACCTCTCCCTACAGCTCAAGGCGGGATACAACTTCATTAAAACAAGAGATAAAACACTATTAAAAGATGTACAACATGCCAGTGTAGATTTATATAATCCAGTTCAAAGCAGATAATGTGGATTATCTGCATTGATAATCTGGATAATACGGCAGTGTAGATCCAGCCCCGGATGACCTAAATCAATAGCTTGGAATGATGGGATTTGCAATATCTGGAGAGCTATACCATTCTGCCATAATTTGTGCCAAAAAGGTAGAAGTGGAAGCACTGTGCCTGGTGAAAATTCAAAAGCATGGCACTGGATAGACAAAATTTAGAATCCCCCCCAGGAATCCATCACTATAGCAGACCCTGCATACATATCGCCTCTTATATAAGGAGCACTAGATAACTGAGAATAAATTGATCTGAGAATAAGCTGAAAGGCAGTCCCCAAGTTAAGATAGGTTCTGTAGGATTGTTTTTAAGTTGAATTTTTCTGTAAGAGGTAAATTTTTGTAATTCCATATATATTTTTCAGCTTTGGATACCATAGGGAAGGGTTAAACACCCCTGTAGTGTCTGTTTTGCTGTCTGTGCCCCTGTTCAGAAGATTTCCCCTCACTTTCTGTCTCTGATAATTGGATTTTGGAAAAATTTGGCTGGAAACAAGGATTGATGAGAAAGCTTCAGTGGAGACCCCCTATTTCCTATGATAATTCTTTCAGGAGTAAATTTTCCTTCCTAGGGGTACGTTTCTCTCACTTTTTGTTTTCTCACCCCCGTTTTTAACAATGAGTCATTAATATGTTGGATGCTTGAAACTCGAGGACTTCCTATACTTGCATTTGTTATCATTCAAATTCTGTCCTGCCTGATCATAAACCATGCAGACTTAAAAATGGGACTAAATATATATCATCTGTCTGGCCAACCAGGAATTGTAGTGGATGTCCTGTGCCAACATCAGAAGCTAAGACCATGCCTACCAAGAATTCTCACCTCCAGCTCTCCCTAATTGCCTGCATTTGAAAGTATAACTGACTTCTAGAGTCCTGCCTGCCTTCTAAGAATACATCCCTAAATATAACAATAGGCCATATAAATTGGGTCATTCTAACAACTGGGCTTTAGCACAGTGAGTTAAAACCACTAGCTGCAATAAATCTTGTCAGTTGAAAGGCTGACTGTTTGAAGCCTGGATCAGGGTGACCTCCTGACCTTTAGCCCAACTTCCACCAACCTAGTGAATCGAAAGCAAAAATGTGAGTAGATAAATAGGAACTGCTTAAAAGCAGGGAGGTATTTTAAAAAGGCACCCATCAAGGAAATGCCAGGAAATACCAGCAAAAAGATCAAAAGGAGGAAATTGCGAACAAAGCTATTCAGCAGGTAGATGGAGTGACAGCACACACACCACCTCTTGGCCGGAACCGAGAACCAAGACTTCATGAAGCTGAAGTTGCAAAAGCCTATATACCTCTATCTATGTTCAAATTGTCTGCCTTGACTGCATAAAACTGCACTGAATGTTTGTCACATATGTATGTCCGGTGATACGCCCTGATTCCCCTTTGGGGTGAGAAGGGCGGAATATAAACACTGTAGTTGAATAAATAAATAAACAAACAAACAAATAAATAAATAACGTAAGATAAACTAGGCAACATCATTATGCATAATTACAATCTGTTAAATTCAAGAGGCTGTGTATTGGTAGAGTCTAAATAATAATAATAATAATAATAATAATAATAATAATAATAATACTTTATTTATACCCCACCTTCATCTCCCCAAGGGGACTCGAGGCAGCTTACATGAGGCCACACCCATCAATACAACAAACACAAAAACACAACAGAAAATCAGAAAATAAAATAACGTAAGATGCAAAACCAATATAAATAAGCGACACAGCAATATAAACTCAAACATTAAAACACAAATGATCACACTGGGCAGGGCCAAATTCAAAGATAAAATTTTAAAACACTGGGAGATAGGACAATGTAAAATATTGGAGAGGGGATTCGGGGATGAGGTAGGATTTAATTGCACGAACCATAAAATAAAGTGCTTCTGAGGACCAGATCCTGTTCAGTTCGGAAGCTGGGGTCAGCCCTGGCTAGTACTTGAATGGAAGATCACTATAGGAGCCTAGGCACTGTGGGTCACATTTCAGAGAAAGTTACTGGCAAAACCACCTCTGATTATTCCTTGTCTAAGACAACCCTGTGAAATTCATGTGTCATCATAGGTCAAGAGGTGACTTGAAGGCACATTCACACACAATAGTTTTGGCAAAGCAGAAAGACTCCTTGGGCAAAGAAGGCAGAACTAAAGTGAACGCGATGCCAAATTCTGATAAAATCATTAAGTACTGCTTACACATGTGTCTGGTACTAGCTGTTCAGGTCAAATTGCATTCACAATGAAAGTTTCTGGTGTTTTTTTTATCAAGGTTTAAACAATTTTTTCAGAAATAATCAGTAATACTCTATGCAATTTTTTTCTCCTTGCAAAATGTTTTTGTATAATCTACATAACTTTTGCATACTCTATTTGTAATAACAATGTTACTGAAACTGGCTTTAGTAACTAGTAAGAGAATGAACATGAAAGTTTTTCAAGTTCCTGCTTACATATTGTTGTTGCCAAGCCATTTCCATCACAATTTAGTATACATCCAAGAGCTTTAGAATAGATTTTTAAAGTAACTATTAGTATTATTCAACAAAGTTTCGCCAGATGTTCATCGTGTTTAGGCATCATTTCCATATACTTAATATCCACGCACCTTTTTCAAGCCAGCAAAGCCTTCTGATTCCAGAAAAAAGAAAGCAAAGGGCATCAATACAAATAAACAAAGATTGGAAAACAGGGAAGCAAGATTCCATAAACCTAGACCAAAAAAAAAAAAAAAGATACAGGTTACTTTTGATTGCTGCAGATCTTTAAAAGTATAATAAAAGAAGAACTGTCTGAAAAAGTGTTTCCACAAAACCTTAATTCATACTCATTCATTTCTGAAGTTTTAAGTTTGCAATAGATGAGAAGGGAGTACATTATGGGCATGGCAATCTTTAATTTAATTTTTCTTCATTAACAATATGAGACACTACTCAAAAAGGTAATCATGTTCTCCCCTTTGAAAAATGAGCAAGAATCACTGCCCTTACTTGGATTTGCAAAGAAAAGAAGTGAGTAATCATGCCTTAAGTATTTATAGTGCTAAAGAAAAAAAAGCTACAACATAGAAAGTATTTCATTAGTAACCACACTATTTTTGCCAGCCAAATTCAGATACTATCTCGGTTTTAAATCATTTAAGTATAAGAAAACTGCAATTAAATATTTTCCCAAGTCTGGTAAAGCCTCACCCTTGCCTTTAGTACTCTGAGGAACAAAAAGCAAGTCTTGTGTTGTCTTATTTTGTGTGTGTGTGTTTGTGTGTGTGGCTTACACTATGTTCTATCTCCATCTACTGGTTACACACAGCATAGCAAGAGCCTCCTCTTCACATTTGACAAGTTTGAGTATTTTTTGCTTCCTACAGAGTTTTTGAAAGTGAGCCAAATTTCTCAGATGTCAGACATGTTTTAAAGATTGTTTTTCCACTTCAAAAAGTTGTCTGTTTTGGACTTCAGAAACGTAAAGGGATGACTGAATTATTGTATTAAGCTCCACAAGGCATCTCCACTGGGAAGAAGCCTGTAAATGCTAAACACAATTCCAAAATCAGTAACCATTTGTTAATAACATAGCCATATAAATAGAGTGCAACTACAAGCTGACAAACAGGAAACATATAGTCTATGCAAACGCATCCATGTAGCATTGTTTAAAGCCACACTACTACCCTTGGCTACGCACAACAAACATAGCATGCCATAAATTAAACCAACTTCAAATGATTAAGAACCCCTGCAAAGACACACATTCAATATTTGAATAAACCTAGTATAAAAATAGGATATCGCTGATGTCCTCATAAAACCAAACCAAGGATATAACCAAACATTAGTACGACGCATTTCTTCCTTCCCCACAGCAAACCAGGATGTGGATCACGAATGATGCTATAACCTCACAAATACAGTAAGGATTCCATAGAATCATCATAGAATCATAGAATCGAAGAGTTGGAAGAGACCTCATGGGCCATCCAGTCCAACCCCCTGCCAAGAAGCAGGAATATTGCATTCAAATCACCCCTGACAGATGGCCATCCAGCCTCTGTTTAAAAGCTTCCAAAGAAGGAGCCTCCACCAGAGAGTTCCACTGCTGAACGGCATGATGGGGACTATTCAGCTCCTTTTAATTTTATGTATATGAAATTCATTTCTAAAATAATTAGGGTTTTTTAACTGAATCTAAGTGCACTTCCGCCCCAATTCTAATCACTACAAGGCACTAGCACCCTCTAAGCTAGGAAAAGGTGCCCTATATTGTTTTCCATTGTGAATCAAATAACCTTAATACCATACCACATAGTATAACATACTTCAAGAATATTTTAAACTACAAGATAATGTACCAATATTCAAATTATAATACTAACCATGTATTAGAGAGCCATTTAGCCACTGAATATAGTAGCTATGAGGAAAAGAGAGTAGGATCTCATTGCTGATTATGGAGAAAGGTAAAAGAAGGACGGCACCAGCTGAAACTGCAAGAGTAAATGTACTCAAGAACAGTCTGAAAGTCAAAAACAGGCATGTCTGTTATTGTCAACGCAATAGCTTAAAACTAATATTAATTTAATGCAAAGCAGCATATTTTTATTTTTAAAAAGCTTGAATACATGGTTATCAACATACAACAAATAAGTTATATGGATTGTTTTAATATTTAACATGCAAGGTTTAATTAAAGAAACAAAACAGGGAAGACATGTCTGACTTTAGCATGCAGTGCAATATTTCACATAATTTGTTGAACATTTCTTTAAACAGTATATGACTGTCAACATGGAAAATTGCTACTATACATGAAAAAACTTAAAGCCTTTGACAATACACTTAAGGCAATACTTTAAGCACACTTTAAGATTTCAACCTTAATAAATAGAGTACAAGATTTTTAGTCATGATAGGTATGAGAAAGAACCCTTAAAATATGTCAACTTGTTTTTATTTTAAAAGATGAGTCAGAATTAAATCAATACAACCGAAAATAAAATGAGATCCTATGGCAGTGGTTCTCAACCTGTCTCTAGATGTTTTGGCCTTCAACTCGCAGAAATCCTAACAACTGGTAAACTGGCTAGGATTTCTGGGAGTTGTAGGCTAAAACACCTGGGGACCCACAGGTTGAGAACCAATGTCCTTCTCAAACTGAACCCTACAAAGAGTCAATTAGGAACACCAGAACAGAATTCTAGAATAGGTTACATTTGACCAAAAAAAATGAGAAGCAAATGCAAAGATCACCCCGAGGGCTGTTCCAGTGAGACATTTATTCAATGTAACAAAGTCACTGAATAATAACAAAGAATATTTTAAATGAAATATTAGCAACTAGAAGGTAACCGATATCCTTGAACACTTTTCCAGGCCATTTTTAATATTTAAAACATTAGCTATTCTGATGTTTTTACTTCAACGTGACATATAAGCTACATTTAAAATGAAAGGCAGCATATATATATCCTATTTACTCGAATCTAATGCTCACCTGAAATGATGAAATGATCATGCCAAAATTAGGGTGCACATTATATTTGTGTAATACAGTAATTAGTGTTGAGACAAAGCAAAGGTGAAGCTGCTTCAGGAGCTGCACCCAGAGCTCCTCTTTGAGGGATGTCTTCTCTATGCTTCCCACAGGATAGTAAAACATCCAGGTCTCCCCTGGGCAACGTCCTTGCAGACAGCCCATTCTCTTACACCAGAAGTGACTTGCAGTTTCTCAAGTCGCTCCTGACATGAACAAATCTCTAATTTAATGGCCATGGGATTTGTAGTTTGGTGAGGCATCAGCATTCTTTGGCAAAGAAGGCTCGAGGTCTTGTCAAACTATAACCCCCAGAATTCCATAGCATTGAACTAAGGCAATTAAAGTGGATTCATTCTACTCTATAGATGCACCTCAAGTTTTTCTTTTCCATTCCTGAAATTTCTAATGTTTTAGCACTTTTGTTTTTATAGAAGGAATTCTAAGCAGGCAGCAACTATAATGGACAAATTAGACAGAATGAACATTTTGCTGCTGTGCATTACATTAAATACTTTTTTTTTGGTTCCAGGGTTTTGAAAATTGAGGTGTGCATGAGATCGATAGCACATTAGATTAAAGTAAATACCGTAGCTATGATTTAGAAAACATTTGAATGTGTTCAAAAGAATGCATAAAGTATATCCAATCTTCCAGTACTTGCATGCTTCTCAGTTATTTAAGAATATTTTATTTTATTTTATGTAAACTTGCCCATTTGAAAATTACAACAAAAATTATCCCTCCAAAAAAGAAAAAAAGAATATTCTCAGTACATTTTGTTGCATGAGAAGAAACAATCACATTCCCTTGCATTTACAAAAGTAGTGAAATAAAAAATTGCTGTGAGGCCAACAGTGCTATTCAGTCAAAGTACTGAATCACTATATATACAATTTAATCTATGATGTAGCATTTCAGTTGCCAAGTCAAATAAAAATAAATGTCTCATCACAAAAAAGGTAAGTGAAATCTGTTAGTTGTAAGGGAAGTGTTCCCTCTGCTGTAGAAATGGAGTACTACTGCAAATGTGCTAAAAGTAATTTCAGGGAAGGTTTCCTCTGTGCAGCAAATGAAAACCAAAAGAGAAATAGACCCATATATACCAGCATCCAATTCTGTATACACAAGAGGGCACTAGATTTCCCAAAGAGCAGCTCACATCACTACAGGGCAAGACCTTCACAATCCAAATTATTAGCTGTTGACACCAAGTACTGTGCAGGGTTCCCCAACTTATAGCTACAATGTTCGTTCTTCAATCTTTTAAATGGCAGCAACCAGACAGGCTTTAAAGCTGCAAGGCCATTAAATGCTAATCAAGGTGGCCAATTGCAACATTCACACTTGCCTCAAACAGTCAAGAATTATTTCTCCCACCCTGGACATTCCAGAGATATAAAAACCTCACTTGCCTAGTTTCTAACAGACCTCACAACCTCTGAGGATACCTGCCATAGATGTGGGCAAAACGTCAGGAGAGAAAGCTTCTGGAATATGGCCATACAGCCTGGAAAGCTCACAGCAACTCAGCAGCAAAACAATTTTATGTTTAATACATGACTATAGCCGACTGTTCCATAGGTTAGAATCTATTACAATCAATTTCCTGAACAGAGCAACTCAAAACTCTATCTAATACTGTACATAAGTCTATCAGAACTCAAATAATTAATCTTCTATAAAAAAATAAGAGTAGAAAGGTCAACCATACAGGTACAACTTTTAAAACACACTCACAGTTTTTCATATTCAAAGCTCCACTCTAAGGAGCAAATAGTTTTCATGTACCACTTCCCTAAAAGAAACTAATGAAGATGACAGTAACCTGATGAAATTTCTCAAATCAGACCTATCACAGTAAATATACAATTATTTTGTGTCGGACAGTTCTTAGGCAGTGAAATACTATCAGGTTAGTGTGACCCATTATATTCCAAAAACTCATTTAACAAAAAGCAAACCATTCTAAGTATATATAGTAAATGTATTTTGCCCAATTAAATCTATACATGTGGATGTCTGGACTTTTTTTTTTCAGTTGTCTAAACTTTTAAGACTGCTTTAAGCAATACTGCAAAGAAAATAAATTGACCACCAAAACACAGACATAGAGTTTCTTAGAAACAGGACTAAATATGGATACAAGGTACCACAGATAAGGTGAAAGCAGGAGCTACTTTCAGATGTTGTTCTCATCAGTGCTGTTTACATGACAGAAACTGTCATATTTTTCTTTAAAAACACCCTCAAAACAACATACAATTTAGCCTCAGCAGGCACAAAGATACATTTTATCATTCTAGATTACAGCAAAAGATATCTCCTTGGGGAGAGAGGGTGGCCTATAAATAAATTATTATTGTTGTTGTTGTTATTGTGTCTGTAAGACCAATAATGTTTTTTTCCTAAGAGAAGAATCTATATATAATCATTGAAGTTTCTATATTTGCAATACACGATGTAATAAAAAAGTAGAAATATACATACGAAATTCTATTGACAATTGCATCTTCATCTTCTTGCTCATCTGAAAAACAATATACAATTTTATACTACGTTTTTCTATAATGACAGATGATTTTTGTCCTAGTCAGTGACTTTAATGTTATGCTACTACAAATCAAGGCTACTACATATGTTTTCATTTACAAATCTCAAATCTTTCCCTTTATGCATACTTCTTCTTGATAAACTAGGAGCATTCTGGTGCAACATATTACCATCTTTCCCACCAATGGACATACTGGATAGGAATGCTTCGGAAATTCCAACAAAAAATTAAGGAACGAATATGGGAATGTTAGCCTATAAAGTAGCAAGTAACCAATAGCCACTCACTCTTCCCTCATGGCTTCTTCTAACTCTTGTACAAAGAGGAAGCAAGCATTTCCATTCCAATATACATACAGTGTCTTGGAATAATCGTGTTTCAGCATTAAAGACACTGGCATCTCTTTTTTTCATTTTCACTTGAGATTCATAAACACTAGATACAGCACAAGTGGCTCATGCTTCCTTCCCGTTGGATGGCCTTTTATTTATGACATAGAACAAGATAAGACATTCCAACATGAGTGAAGCATCCTCCCCAGATAATACAAGAGCACTCTAGTTTCGATCTTGTTCACTTCACAGAGCTTCAAAACTAGGCCAAAAACTAATATTCCTCTACACATAAATAATGTTAAGAATAAGAATCCACCACGAAGAAAAATATCCGGAAACCTTTTAGATATGGGTGGAACTTTCACTGGGTGGAAGAAAGGGACACAAATTTAGAGGAAGATGACAATATAAGCAATATTTAATTCTTATCGAACCTCATTAGCCTAATTTTCTGTAAAATGCATTGCTTCATTTTGTATAAATGTGTTCATTTACTTTCAGACTATGGAAGTAGATCTATAGCTTAGCACAAATGTCACTGTTTAAATATTTATCAAGTGAAACAAAAGGTTTCCCTTAAATTTTGTCAGTCAAGAAAAACTAGGAATATGATAAACAAAAAAGAAAAACTATCAAGATCGCAGAAGATTTTATCATGAAGTGATACTACAGTCATTGCCATCTACATAAAAATATGCACATTTCTACATTAGAATGTAAATAAGAATATACATTTTATTTCTCATATAAATTAAAGTAATGGAACCTAGTCAAAGATCTAGATTTAAATGTCTATTCGCGCACACAGCTAATTTATTCTTGCAGCCCCGGATCCAGAAAATAAATCTGCATGGAATTCTGTGACTTCATATAGGCAGGCTACTAAAGGATCCTCCCTAAACTACAAACTCCAGAATTCTGCAGGAGCTAGCAACCAGATTTAAAGTGGATTCATTCTCTAGTGTGATTAAGTCCTTAATCTTACACCTCTTCATAAAACATCCAGATAGATAACATGGCTGTTATTTGGCAGCTAGGTGGCAGCATGACACAGACTATCAGCTACACTTTTTGGCAATAGAACAAAGATCATAAATGGAACATCAGTTGTGTCGTTAATAATCAAATGGCAGGCATACCACAAATTGTGCAATAAACACTAATATCTGTAAATAGCCTTGAATGATAATATTATATTTATATGTCAGTCACATAATTGTACATTGGCGTTCAGAAGTAAACTCAGCTGACAGGTCATGTCTCTGATCAAAAAGCAAGACTTAAATGATTATGCCTTCCTTCTGAACTTCCATTCAGTTCCTGGACATATAATGTCCTTCATGGATCAAGAAAACAATTGTAAAGACATATCCTCAGAGGCAGGAGCACATACTGAATTCTAAATTCAAAAAAGAATACAGATCAAAGGTCATATAATATCCTCCCCTAATCTTTACCAAATACAGAAGAATAGACAATATTTATCTTTCAAAATTGAGCATCCTTTTTTTCAAAACAGCTTAATAGATGCTAACAACTTAAGGACACTAGCGCTCCCATGCTGTTGTTTCCCTGCAACTAACATTCAAGCCAAAGCATTGTAAATAGAATGGTTAACATGTGAAAAACTCATAATGGTAGCAAGAAATGTTGAAAAAAGTCAAAGAAGCATTCTTACAAGTTGTTCAAGATCTCAATTATGATAACTAGTTGTTGAACAAATTAGAATATACCCTCTCTTGCCTCAACATTCAAACCACCTTTTTCATAGTTGGACTATGCATTTTATTCACGATCATAACACCAACTGCTTATCTCTCATATTCCAATGAAGATATGAATGAAAAAGAAGTTACCTCCTTTCCTCTTGTATCTTCTGATAATGAAATAGGAAACAATATACAGAATAGCGAATAGAAGAAAACAGATCTGGAAGAAAAAAGGTTAAGATTTGAAAATATTTGCATCATATAACAAGTAAGAATTACATTTTTAAAAACAAGAAATGAGACAAGTTCCAATGAAGAAAAAGGTTATGATTACTGTGGGCATAAACTAATATGGTATGCCTATTTTGTTTATTTATTGAGCTCTTCCAGGTACGAACAGTATACAGAGGCCATAGACAAGCAGACACTACAGTGAATATACTTTATTAAGATTCACTAGCAAAGAATTTATTTAATATATTAAGTCAAGATGAAAAGGTGTCAGAGCTTTCATGAAGATTGCAGTACACTGTATGTAAAAAGAAAATCTCCTGTTTCCTGGTAAGTACGCAGCCTTAATCAATATTACTTGTAAAACACATTTAGATATCCTAATCTAACAATTTCCCCCAACAAAATTAAATAATGATATCACAGCACTCATACAAGACATGGGCAGGTAATTTACTATAAATTGACTTCTTCTTTTCTTTTCTTTTCTTTTTTTTTTTTGTCAGAAGGAAGCTTGTTTTTTGAACCACACACCATAATTTTAACTATAGAAGTACATACACATTAAGCACAGATTTGTTTCTGTGCCTTAAAGTTGTTTCCAATTTACAGCAACTCTAAGGTGAATCTACCATGAGGATCACTCTGGCATC
Source organism: Anolis sagrei (assembly GCF_037176765.1). NCBI lineage: Eukaryota > Metazoa > Chordata > Lepidosauria > Squamata > Anolidae > Anolis > Anolis sagrei. The sequence continues at coordinate 119,364,058 of NC_090026.1, read as the reverse complement.
CCCTGGGCAACATTTCTTATAAACAACTATTTTTTCCAGCCCCAAAGCACTGCTTTTTATGCAGTGCTTTCAACACGAAATAAAAATAAACTTGGCAAGATAGGTTCAGAGGGTGTTTGGCTTTGCATCCCTTTGAGGCTGAGAGAGTATGGTTCAGCCAAATTCCCTCAGTGAGTTTACATGGCAGAGCAAGGATTTTGAACCCTAGTCTCCTAAGCCAGAGTCCAATGTTCAAGCCACTACACCATGCTGGCTCTCATCACATATATATGTAACTACAATACAAAGCATAGATAATTAACTATAATACCAAAATGTAATACAAAAAAGTTAAGGGACTTTTTAAATTTTACAAAAAACAATAAAAAGCATTCAAATGTTTAAAATATTGGACTTCCTATGCTTGCATCATAATCTCACATTCACTTCAGTTGTATTAATTAATCTGGCAGAAAGAAAAAGGCACAATGGTGTGGGTGGAAACCAACCATATTAACAACTGACTATGACTGAAATCCTGTGTAGTCTTATTCTGAACTATATCCTGCTGAACTCAACTGAACTTATGTCTGAGCGGACAGACACACATAGGACAATGCTATATCACACGTTATCAAATATTAACTTTGTGAAGACAAGATGGAGTTATATCAGAACTCTGACTTTTGAGGATAGAAATACGCCATTAACAGAAATGTAATAAAGTTAAAGTGTGTGTGTGTGTGTGTGTGTGTGTGTGTGTTATAGACTCTGAAATCTCCCCCCACCCCCAGAAGTATGTAGTGTCATGTCTTATGCGTACTGTTGTTTGTTTCATACAATGACTATAGCTTATGGATGTAATTTTTTCCTTATTTAATATACATAAAAAACCTTTTGTGTATCAATAAAATTGTTTAAAAACCAAATATTAATCCACATAACTAGTCAGTGAATTTTACAAGAAAGTAGACTCTCCAAGGGTTGGAGAGCCAGGTAGCATCTGATTCCTCTCCAAGTCAACATATTTCCTTTTAGTCTGCAGACAAAAAAAGAAAGAGATTTTGATCTGTTTACTGAAAGTTGTATTTTATTCATGTGCATATCCTTTTTTACTTTCCCTGACATTGCCTTTCTAGTGGGCTCTGTCTTCTCATAATATAGGCAAAATGCAATAGTGTCATCATGTTGGCTTTTAGAGACATGTTAAACTTGATTTGTTTTAGGATTTATTTATTTGGGGGTTTAGCAGTTCATATATGGTATCTAAAGGCTATGTTTTAATGGTTTTACTGTATCTATATGTTTTTATCTGTTTTATTGCTTAATGTGTTGTTTTATATAGTTGTATCTGCAATGTGGCATGGAAATTTGCCAAACTGTAACCTGCTCTGAGAAGAAGTGGGACAGAAACATAGTAAATAAATACATAAATATTATTTAAACAGGTATTTTTGTTATCTTGTTTTTTAGAAAGCCCAATGCATTTCAGCCCTTTATATTACTATATTACCTTCTTCCATTTTTTATTATGTAACAGACCACTTATACGGAGAGGGATTTTCAGCACCTCCAGAAATGTATGCTGTTAGATTGAATATGTATCCCTTGAAGAATGCCAAGCAATGAAATAAAAACCAATAGGCCTGGGTAACAACGCAAAAATTTGTTTCTAAAATCGATTTGTATTTGGGGGGTTTTTTTGTTTCGATATTTAAAATAATTACAAAATTTTCCTTTTAAAAAGTTCGATATTTATGAAATTTTGTAAATGGTAAAAAATTAACGAATCAATTTCCGAAACAATAACGAATCGATTCGTTAATGGCGGACGCGACCGCGAAATACGCTAAAAAACCTCCAAAAACTTCTGAAGCTTCCCTCTCCCTCTGTTCTTGACTGTTGGTGTGATATTATAATTTTTTTTCACTAATTAAACCATAAAACTGGCCCAGACATGTGGAAATAATAACGAAACGACCTCAGAACAATAACGAAACGAATACAATAACGAAATACGAAGCATTTACAAAACGTGTTTAAAAATTCATTTTTTTTAATGATTGCTCCAGAATGGTTCGTTATCGTTTTGTAATTGGAAAAATTAACGAATTATTAACGAATTACGAATTAACGAAACGAAACCGCCCAGGCCTAAAAACCAAGAATCAATGAAATAAAAACCAAATGTATGTGATTTGCATTTCTTTCCATCTGCATCAAAACAATCATGTGGGAAATTGAAAATACCACTGTTCCCTTCTAAAAATGACAGTTTAAAAAGAGTGGTCAATTGAAAATATCAAGGAATAGATCCTGATTTTTTAAAAATTCACGAGACAATAACTGCTCAAGAAACTCATCAAAGTACGCTTTATTTAAATGTAAAACCCTTTTTTCAGGTAGAAGATGCTGTTTAATTCAAGGTGACCTATTTTAGAGAGAGGCATGACAAGCCATCTTTGAGTATTCCTTGCCTAAAGAACTCTAAAAAAATTAGAGTCAACAGGCAATTTGAAGGTGTGTGTGTGTGCGCATACACACACACATACATACATGCACACATACCTATCAGCATATTACATAATTTGTTCTTTGTGTTGACCGATATTAATGCTTTTATTCAAAGTGCTCATACCTAAATGTCAGTGACCAGTTAGATCAAATGACTGTCACATCAGCACCCTGCAAACCAATACTTCTAAGAATACAGCACCATTCAGCTCATTTTACTAGTACTAGTCAAACCTTTCAGATTCTTCCAATGCCCCTGTTTATAAGAAGAAAAAACAGGTCAACTTGAAGTTCTTTATGTAAATACTATTATAAAACTCATTCTCTGCCCCCGCTAACTTGTCTTTAAAACTCATGCAAAAGCACTTCTGGGTTTAAAAAGAGATTGCCTGTAGTAAGTCGCTTTGAGTGCCATACCAGGTGAAAAACAGGTAATAAGTAAAATAATAAGCACTGCTGTAATGTATCAAAAGAAATAAAAGCTATCCCTTAACAAGGTTAAAGATTGCAACTACTTCAGAGGCTAGAAAAGCACTCCCATGAATCTAGCCTCTTCCCAAAGTAGCCAAGGGACAGTGTCTTAATTAAGATTTGGAGATAATTCTTCAGAACCTCATAGCAAACAAACAAGTGATTAGAATCATGAGACAATGCTGTGAGATCAATAACAAGCTCTAGAACAATGGTTTTCAACCTGTGGGTTCTCAGGCGTTTTGGCCTACAACTCCCAGAAATCCCGGCCATGTTACCAGCTGTTAGGATTTCTGGGAGTTGAAGGCCGAAACATCTGAGGACCCATAGGTTGAGAACCACTGCTTTCGGGCATTGTAAACACCTAACAACGAATGAGCAATTTCTAAAACAGAATGATTTTGATGAAACATAGAAAATGTTAACATTAAAGCATGAAAGAATACCAGACAAGAAGTTAAAACCAGAATGAAGCACAGCTTTATCACTGCAAAAGCACAAGAAAAGTTCACCATAACTAAGTGCAGTTGATTCACTCATCTTCTTGGTGGTGGTGACATGAAATATAACTCTTAAAGTCAAGGATGTGAATGGCTCAAATGACTTTGATATTAGCTGTGACAGGATAGAGTGATGAAGGAGTATGACAGGTGGATAAAGATGAGCCAGTCCTTTCAGAAGTCTTTTTATTGACAAACTGGTGAACACTTTTGGCAGCCCAAGAAGAGAAAGATTAACAGAGAAATGGAAGTGTTTCCTTAGAAAGATGAAACAACCCAACCAGCACTATAGGAACATGTATTTAGGTAGGATTACAGTAGTAATCTGAATCTTCATGTTTCCAAATGGAGGGACTTGAGATCTGATTGATGAACCTACCCAGCACATATGAGAGGAGATCTAGAACCTGCAGTGGCCAAAACCATTCTCTGCCACAAAACTCAAATAATACTATGAGCCATGCCTGACAAGGTCAAATTGCTCAGTAAGTAGCTAAAGAGAAGGGGGTGGTATCCTGATGGGAAACTTGTGCCCAATCTCTCCCATTTCCTGTGCCAATGACCACAGTCTGTGTGAATCAGAAGTGACTGGACATCATGAAGACAACCACAAGTGACCTCATGGTCAGTAAGGACCATTCAGCCCATGTAGATAAACAACCCCTTGTGCTATTTTCTCAGGCCCTCCTCTCACACTATCCTATCCTTCCTTCTCTTTCCTTCCTCCTTCCTTCCCTCCCTTACCTCCCTCTTTCTCCTTCCATCCTTCCTTCCCTTACACCGTTTTGTCCTTCCTTCCCTCTTCCCTCCTTCCCTCTCTCCCTCCACTCCCTTCCACCTCTCCATTCTTCTCTTCCCTTTTTCCTTCCACCTTTCCTCCTGCTTTGATTGTGCCTTCTGGCATGGCAGAAGGTTGGATTGGATGGCCCTTGAGGGTCTTTTCCAACTATAGGATTATATATCAGGAGTAGGCAATATGGAGTCTAATGGATAAACTTTTTCTCTCCCATCCACCATCTCATCCAGACCAAGACCAACCCTTTGGGATTCAAACATTTCCCGCCTTTCCTTCACTTTCTGCCCCCAAAAGAGAAGAGGAAGGGGAGGAAAAGGCAGGGAGAGGACTTGCGGCCCTAAAGTTAGAAAGTTTGCCTGTGCCTGCCATAACATCTGTGTTGAAAATAATCTTACTAAATTTTTAAAATATCTCACTGCATTCATTACTGAAAAAAATCGCCTTCATATTCAAGTTGTATTGCAAGTCATCTTGACAAGATAAAATGTATAATTCATAATCATATATCCTTTAAAGATGATAAAATGGCAGATTTAGCACATCCTTTTAACAATTTACCCAGCATGCAATCACTTGAAAGCCTAATTTCACAGTAATGCTATAAACAGAACGCTAACTCAAAAGAGTGTATGGGAAGGTTCCCTCACTGCAATTTCATGTGCAATCCTAAAATTACACATGCTGTTTTTTTTTTTTTTTTAAGAATGTAAGATCTCAACTAATTTGCTATTAAGAACCTGAATGTATCGGACAACTAGGTCAGACTAGGACTCAGAACAATGGGTTCAAATTACAGGAAAGGATATTCCACCTGAACATTAGAATGAACTTCCTAACTGTAAAATCAGTTCAAGAGTGGAACTCTCTGCCTCGGAGTGTGGTGGAAGCCACAAACCCCTGTTCAGAAGCATACTGGAGGTACATTTTTATTGTTACTTCCCTACACAAAAGAACTCTGACTAGAATAACCAGAAATGGCAGATTGCTAATACAGAACAACTTTATTAGCATGAATTGATCCTATAACTGTAGTAATTGCGTATTAAGGAGAAAAGTCATTCAAGGAGGTATGGAGAGCAAGGAAAACCTCTCTATTCTTCCCCTTTTCTCTCCCTCAGAGTGCAACATTCCTTGGGGGAATGGGAGATAACTCAGATAAAATCTTCACTGAGATTCAATTTCTCCTCTGCTCCAGTCCCTTTGGAGATAAAGGGAGATCCCATTTATCTCTGCATTGATTATTCAGAAGGAAATGGACTCAGATACAACATGTCAATGTGTGCAATTCCAGTGGCAAGACAAAAGGATAAATGCTTCCTTCCTTGTGAAGGAAAATGTATACGTTGATCTTTTTAATAAAAGGATTGAAATACTCTACTGTAATAGAACCCCTTCCATTCTCTGTTCATTAATATTAATTAATTAATGCACAGTGGTTTGAAGAGACACAAAGTAATGTATAAAACTTATACTAGGGAGAAGTAAAATTTAAGAGGACACTTGTGACTGCAATTAATTCAATGTAGCTTCAGACATCAAACAAAGGAGAGACAAAGGGCATTCCACTTTTCCCTACTGAATCAGTATATGCAGTGTTTAATATTTCTGGTTTCTTAATTTCTCGTGCACCTGCCATTCCCCCCTGAGTCCCCCCCCTCCGGGGTGAGAAGGGCGGGGTATAAGTAGATGAAATAAATTCCTCCTTGTCCTCATGATATTACAGGTTGAGCATCCCTTACTTGGATTTTCAAAACCCAAAGTACCAGTACTCAATAATCCAATACTGTCCACACGGATAGCTGAGACAGTGATATATTTGCTTTTTGGTGGTTCAGTATATACAAGCTTAGTTTAATGCTCAAAATGTTTGAAAATATTATATATAGTTACTTCAGGTTATGTATATAAGATGTATATGAAACATAAACCAATTTCATGTTTAGATTGAGCTTCCAATCCCAAGGTATCTCTTATGTATATACTGTATATACTCGAATATAAGCCTAGTTTTTCAACCCTTGTTTTAGCTGAAAAAGTCCCCCTCAGCTTAAACTCGGGTCAAGGTTATTTATTATTTTACTCTGTCATTACTATTATTATTTATTACATTTATTATTTTACTCTATTTATTATTATATTTATTATTTTACTTTTTTATTATTATGTTTATTATTTTATTTTATAATTGTTATCATTACATGTATTATTTTACTCTATTTATGATTGTTATTGTTACATTTATTATTTCACTCTATTATTATTACATTTATTATTTTCCTGTATTATTATTGGAAGGATATGTTGGCAAATTGACATTGAAGAAGGTTAGAATAATGGTTTAATCAGTTGCGCAGTCTTATCTTAAATTACAGTTTTATGTAAATATTCAAAAAATATTTAACCTACTGATACCTCAATTAATGTCATTGGTATCTATTTTCATTCTGAAATGTACCAGTAGCTGCTGCATTTCTCATCCTCGGCTTATACTAGAGTCAATCCGTTTCCTCACTTTTTTGTGGTAAAATTAAGTGGCTTGGCTTATATTTGGGTCGGCTTATACTCGAGTATATATGGTATATGAAAATTCAGTTGTTCCAAAATCGAAAAAAACAAAACACTTTTGGTACCAAGCATTTCGGATAAGGGATATTCCACCTGTATCAATCTGTCCTTTTCTACTGTCGCATTCCCTTCTCAGCCTAAAAATGCAGTTTCTCCAAATCCTAAGGCACCTTCACTTGACCCATCTTCTCTCATTATCACTACCTCACTGTTGCCATGCCTCTCCAAAGTCCTCTCGAATTACCTAGATTTCGTTTCTTATATTTCTGTAATGGATCTGTGTCAATCTAGATTTCAATCTTTGCACACTACAGAAACAGCTCTTATGAAGATCACAGATGACCTTTTTCAGGTCAATTAAAATGGCCCATATTCAGTCCTTATGCTTCTCGATCTGTCTGCAGCATTTGACAGAGCCAAACAGCATTCTTTCATTGGATTCACTTCATGACACAGGATTTACTGATTCAGTCCTCAGTTAGTTCACATCTTATTTGTGAGACTAGTCATTTAATATGGTAGTTGGCAACCTATCTTCTTCCTTCCCGTTTTGCTTAAAGTTCCACAGGGTTCTTTGTTGGATTTTCTTTATACACTGTCAGCAATCTTGTTGTCTTTATAGCTTTCATTATAATTTTATGTGGAAGAAAATAAGCTGTATTTCTCCACTAGAGAACTCTCCCCTGACCTTGGACATCACATTACAGTACATCTTTCAGCTATCTAAGCATGTTGCCTAATTCTTAACATGGCGGAAAGAACTATTTTTCCTCACAGACCTTCTTTGCAACATGCATTCTCCATCAAAATTAATAATTACTCTCATTTTTCCTGTGAAAGGAACATGTAGTCATGACTTTTTAATTCTTCTTTGTATTTTGTTCTTCACATTAAAGTTGTAGCAAAGTCATGTTGCTTATTTATTTTGGATCAAAAGCATTGCATAAATTGGTATAAAACTGATAAAAACAGAAGGAGCATAAGAAGCTAAATATATTTTGACCAAAAACGGGCAACAGCAACCGCATTGTCTGTAGCCTCCAACAATTCTTCCTCTGTATATGAGGCAGGGCATAGTGGACAAGCTTACAGATGCGGAGTTGTCTGTTCTGCTCCACACTCACACAAGGTGGAGGATTCTTTTAAGTAATGCCATTTTGCTAGACTGTCATTTGATCTGCTCACTCCACTTCCGAGTCTGTTCAGGGACTTTCAAGTTGCCCTTTCTTGGCTTGCCCCTGGAAGTAGACCAGCATGAGGGGCCATCCAACTGGGATTCCTGGTTTAGCTGCCCAGAGGGATACTCTTGCTGTTGCTGGGGGAACATTAAGAGGAGTGGTGGTTCTCGTGAAGCTTTTCCTTGATTTGAGTCTCCTGGGAGGAGGCTGGATAACTACACAATGGATAGCTTTCACAGTGTTCAACCTTATTTCTCTCACAGTTAGCAGCAACCTACCATCACACAGCATTGCTTTTAAACATTTTTCTTTATAACATGGCCTCTTTCTTTCTGCTTCCTCTCTACTAAAACCTTAGTCTATATCTTAGCTATTTTCCACCTTGATTATTGTAATGTTCTTTTGACTTGTCTTCCATTATCTCACCATAGTCCTCTATTTTCCATTCAACATTCTACTGTTTAGATTATCTTTCTGTCCTATTGTTTTCAGCATGTTACCTCACTTTTGACATTTCTTCAATGGTTTTCCATTCCCCACACAAAAAATGAATTACAAGGTTCTTGTTTTAACTTCCAAAATCCTACACAGCTCCTCCCAGCATTTATTGCCTTTCATTAGTCTGCTCACGATCTCAGTTCTAGGAACTCTAATTACTTAATCACACTAGTGAATGAATCCACATTAAATCCGGTTTATGCCTCCTGCAGAATTCTGGGGTTTGTTGTTTTGTGAGGCTGTTAAAGGCTCCTCCCTAAACTACAAACCCCAGAATTCTGCAGGAGGCAGAAACCAGATTTAAAGTGGATTCATTCTCTAGTGTGATGAGGTCCTAAGTTTCTCATCCAACCAAGGGTTTTTTTTATTCATTTCTCCATAAGCTTGGAATTGCCTCCCTAAACATTTGCAGACTGCTCCTTCCTTGTTTTTATGTCAATCCATGACAAGATAATTAAGTACACACTCTTCTGTTTAATATATATCACAGGCATGCATGATGCATGTCACCAGTATGTGACTGAAATACATGCATGCAATCTTCAATCAAACACAAATACATACCTGTCTAGCAATTGTCTAGACAAGTGTAATTCATTAGCCTACAACCTAGATGTGAGGAAGAAGCTAATATAATACAAAATAGTACATACTTAGGAACCTAGAAACCACAACTTGCCTGGCAAGCCTTTTTCTCACCTATGAATCCACTCCATGAACAGATATATGGAAGAAGAGAGACTAAGCTTTCTTGAGTCAAATGACAGACAGTCAACACTTTTTTCTAGCACTCAACACAGCTTACAACAATTGGCATACTGTGAAAAAATGACCCAATTAAAAAACAAAACAAAATGTATTTAAATTATCAATACCTTAAAACCAATTAAAACATAAGTAAAAAAAAACCACCGGATAACACTACACATTTCTGAAGAGCAAGAAGCCTTGAAGTGTCTTCAAAGGCCTGCTAAACTGAAAAAGCCTTCATCTACCTGTGAGAAAATAGCAAGAATGTAACCTCTACAAAGAGAAATGCAGAGAGAAGAGTAACTGCCAAAAAAGTTCTCTTGTATGCTCCCACCAGATGTACCTTGGACAGAGAAAGGGGCCTTGCCAGAAGATCTGAAGATATGGTCTTTCAGATACTATGGAAATGGGCCCAGAATGATCAGAAAAACAAAATATAATTGTGTTATCAAAGGCTTTCATGGCCAGAATGACTGAGTTCCTGTAAGTTTTCCGAGCTGTATGGCCATGTTCCAGAAGCATTCTCTCCTGACCTTTCACCCACATCTATGGCAGGCATCCTGAGAGTTTGTGAGGTCAGTTGGAAGCTAGGCAAGTGAGGTTTATATGTCTGTGGAATGTCCAGAGTGGGAGAAATAACTCTTGTCTGTTTGAGGTAAGTGTGAATGTTGCTATTAGCCATTTAATGGCCTTGCAGCTTTAAAGCCTGGCTGCTTCCTGCCTGGGGGAATCCTTTGTTGGAAGGTGTTTGGGTACACCCAAAGATAGGGGAATTCCTGTCATGAAACAATCAGGGTCTGCTAACATAAAGTCATTAAATTAAATAATAATAAAATATAGTAATAATAATAACCAAATTACACAAAAATAATAATCTTTAGGCCAGCCTTCAGCGAAGAAACCTAGACTGAAGTGTCAGGAATGTTAATTTTATCAACCAGAGCGAAGTGCAATATAACCTGACAAAAATACCATGTTAACCTATGTTGTTTTTAAAATGCTTATTTATGTTTATTGACTGTTATATATGCATTTGATTGCTGCTACTTTGTATGACATTTAATATGTCATACAATTGGGTCCCTTTGTGGATTTTATTATTATGTATAAATATTATTAATAATAATATCAATAATACTCTCAGTCCCACCCACATCTGAAGCTTGGCTGGTGGGAACGAGAGAAAGGGCATTCTTCTCACCTCTGGAACTCACTCCCTAAAGAAATAAAGACACCCTCCTCCCTTTTCTCCTTCAAAAATCAACTGAAAACTACCTTTGCTCATTAGCATATGTAGAGGAGGAGGATTAAATGATGATGTATCACCTCTGATTGAAAACTGTTGTTGTACTTGGGCTTTGTAGATCCTGATAGTCCAGTTAAGATCAATGGACACATAATCAACCTACATATTTTAATGAACCATTAGTCGTTCCTGTAAATTGATGCTGGTGTTGACGTTTATGTTTCATGTGTTCTGTTAGATATAATTTACTTGATAGGTAATTCTGCCTCTGTATTCTTGTTCATTGTGCCCTGCCTCATGTACAGAGGAGGAATTGTTGGAAGCCACAGACAATGCTGTTGTTGTTGCCTGTTTTTGGTCAAAAGATATTTAGCCACCTGCACACCTTCTATTTTTGTCTATTTAGGCTAATTTATGCAATGCTTTTGATACGAAATAAATAAATAAACTTGATAGGTTATGTTATGTTAATTTTAGTTGTCATGCTATAATTTGCTCTTATATGTTGGGTTAGGAGCCCCCGGTTGCGCAGTGGTGCTGCTGAGCTTGTTGACCGAAAGGTCGCAGGTTTGATTCCGGGGAGCGGCATGAGCTTCCCCTGTTAGCCCTAGCTTCTGCCAACCTAGCAGTTCGAAAACATGCAAATGTGAGTAGATCAATAGGGGAGGTAACAGTGGGAAGGTAACGGCGCTCCATGCAGTCATGCTGGCCACATGATCTTGGAGGTGTCTATGGACAACGCCGGCTCTTCGGCTTAGAAATGGAGATGAGCACAACACCCCAGAGTGAGACATGACTGGAATTAATGTCAGGGGACAACCTTTACCAATGTCGGGTTATTTTGCATTTTTATGTCTGAATTTATGGCTCAATTAAGGCATTGAATGGGTTGCTGTGAGTTTTCTGGGCTGCATAGCCATGTTCCATAAGCATTCCCTCTTGACGTTTCGCCCCCTTCTATGCCAGGCATCCTCAGAGGTCGAGGGGTCTGTTGGAAATTAAGTAATTGATGTTTATATATCTGTTCAGGGTAGAAGAAAGAACTCTTGTCTGCTTGAGGCATAGGTGAATGTTGCAATGGGCCACCTTGATTAGCATTTAATGGCCTTGCAGCTTCAAAGCTTGGCTGATTTCTGCCTGGGGGAATCCTTTGTTGGGCGGTGTTAGCTGGCCCTGATGGTTTACTGTATGGAATTCCCCTGATTGTTTTAGTGTTGTTTTTTTATTTATTGTTCTGATTTTAGAGTTTTTAATACTGATGGCCAGATTTTGTTCATTTTCATGGTTTCCTCCTTTCTGTTGAAATTGTCCACATGCTTGTGGATTTCAATGGCTTCTCTGTGTAGTCTGACATGGTGGTTGTTAGAGTGGTCCAGCGGCTTAAGGAGCTGGGCATGTTTAGCCTGAAGAAGAGAAGGCTGAGAGGAGATATGATAGCCATGTATAAATATGTGAGAGGAAGCCACAGGGAGGAGGGAGCAAGCTTGTTTTCTGCTTCCTTGGAGACTAGGACGCAATGGAACAACGGCTTCAAACTACAAGAGAGGAGATTCCATCTGAATACGAGGAAGAACTTCCTAACTGTGAGAGCCGTTCAGCAGTGGAACTCTCTGCCCCGGAGTGTGGTGGAGGCTCCTTCTTTGGAAGCTTTTAAACAGAGGCTGGATGGCCATCTGTCAGGGGTGATTTGAATGCAACATTCCTGCTTCTTGGCAGGGAGTTGGACTGGATGGCCCATGAGGTCTTTTCTAACTCTTTGATTCTATGATTCTATGATTCTGTGTTCTCAAATAATATGCTATGCCCAGCTAACACCTCCCCAAAAAGCATCCCCCTGGGCAGCTTTTTTGGCTTTTTAAGTCCCTTTTGCTGTGTTTTTCAGTGTTTGTATGAGTGATGGTCACTTGTTTGTCCAAATTTGCTGTCAATTCGTCCAATGGTTTTTGAGTTATGTTAATCCTATAAACTAACATCACATTTTTATTTATATAGACTAGCTATCCCCTGCCACACGTTGCTGTGGCCCAGTCTGGTAATCTGGAAAATAAAGTAATGTGAAAGTGTTGGTTTCTAATATATGTAATTTCTTTATGCTTGTGGGTAAACAGTATTTCTTGTTTTTTCTTTGTTAGTGTTGATGTAGAGGTGGTTTGGTTTGCCTATTCTGGAAGATGCAACATATAATTGTCCTTCTTTAGGGGTCCCTTTCAAATCTATGATATTATATCTCTCATATATATATGTGTGTGTGTGTGAATCATATATATCTATCTATGTCTATGTCTGGATGGCTCTTTGTCTGGAGGGCTTTGATTATGTTTTCTTGCCCCGATGAAGGGAGTTGGACTGGATGGCCTTAAGGCAGCATTTCTCAACCTGGGAGTTAGGCCCCGGGGGGGGGGGAGGGGGTGTCAGAAGAGTCGCCAAATACCACCAGAAAACACAGTATTTTCTGTTGGTCATGGGGGTTCTGTGTGGGAGGTTTGGCCCAATTCTATTGTTGGTGGGGTTCAGACTGCTCTTTGATTGTAGGTGAACTATAAATCCCAGCAACTACAACTCCCAAATGTCAGGGTCTATTTCCCCCAAACTGTGTACACATTTGGGCATATGGAGTATTCGTGCCAAGTTTGGTCCAGATCCATCATTGTTTGAGTCTAGAGTGCTCTCTGGATGTAGGTGAACTACAACTTCCAAACTCAAGATCAATGCCCACCAAACCCTTCCAGTATTTTCTGTTGGGCATGAGAGTTCTGTGTGCCAAGTTTGGTTCAATTCAATTGTTGGTGGAGTTCAGAACGCTCTTTTATGCTTGGCGAACTATAAATCCCAGCAATTACAACTCCCAAATGAAAAAATCAAACCCTTCCAGAATTTGTTGTGGGAGTCCTATGTGCCAAGTTTGGTTCTATTCCATCATTGGTAGGGTTCAGAATGCTCTTTGATTGTAGGTGAACTATAAATCCCAGCAACTACAAATCCCAAATGACAAAATCCATTTTTGAGTGATGGTCACTCCTTGGGTTAGTTGGTGTCTTGTGTCCAAACTTGGTGGTGATTTGTCCAGTGGTTTTTCAGTTATGTTAATACCACAAACGAACATTACATTTTTGTTTATATAGATAATAACATAAAATATTTTCTATCTATATAAATAAAAATATGTTTGTTTGTGGGATTAACAGAACTCAAAAACCACTGGACGAATTGACACCACATTTGGACACAATACACCTATCAGGCCAGTGAGTGTCCATCACCCCTAAAACACACACAACCCAGCAGAACGGACTAAACCCCCCAAAATAAACTATATATACATATACACATACACTCATACACATATATACATGCACACAGACATACAGACAAACACAAATATACACATATACACATGCACACATAACATATTTACATATACACACATACATATAGATATAGACATACATACACACATATATACACAAGCACACACATATACCCAATATACATATATATATATAGAAATACACAAATATATACACATATATACACCCATCTATCTATCTATATATCTATATCTATCTGTCTATATATATATCCAAACACACATATATACACATAAACACAAATATATGCACACACAAAACATATACATAGACTGAGCCACAGCAACACGTGGCAGGGGACTGCTAGTCTATATAAATAAAAATGTAATGTTCGTTTGTGGGATTAACAGAACTCAAAAACCACTGGACAAATTGACACCAAATTTGGACACAAGACACCTAACAACCCAATGTATGTCCTAAAAAAAATTGATTTTGTCATTTGAGAGTTGTAGTTGCTAGGAACCCCACCAACGATGGAATTGAACCAAACTTGGCCCACAGTTCTCCCATGACCAACAGAAAATACTGGAAGGGTTTAGTGGGCAGTGTCCTTTGGTTTTGGAGTTGTAGTTCACCTACATTAGTAGTTCTCAACCTTCCGAATGCCGTGACCCCTTAATACCGTTCCTCATATTGTAGTGACCCCCAACCATAAAATTACTTTCATCACTACTTCATAACTGTAATTTTGGTACTGTTATGAATCAGAATGTAAATATCCGATATGCAGGATGTATTTTCATTCACTGGACCAAATTTGGCACAAACACCCGATATGCCCAAATCTGAATACTGGTACGGTTGGGGGGGGGGGGGGGGTGATTGAGTTTGTCATTTGGAAGTTGTAGTTGTTGGGATTTGTAATTCACCTACAATCAAAGAGCATTCTGAACTCCAATGATGGAATTGAGCCAAATTTGGCACACAGAACTCCCGTAACCAACAGAAAATACTGGAAGGGTTTGGCAGGCATTGACCTTGGGTTTTGGAGTTGTAGTTTACCTACATCCAGATATCACTGTGGATTCAAACAATGATGGATCTGGACCAAACTCTACACGAATACTCAATATGCCCAAATATGAACACTGGTGGAGCTTGGGAAAAATACAATCTTTAGATTTGGGTGTTGTAGTTGCTGGGATTTATAGTTCACCTACAATCACAGAGAATTCTGAACCCTACCCATGACAGAATTGGAACAAACCTTCCACACAAAACCCCCATATGGGCCACAGCAATGCATGGCAGGGGACCGCTAGTATATAAATAAAAATGTAATGTTCGTTTGTGGAATTAACAGAACTCAAAAACCATTGGACGAATTGACACCAAATTTGGACACAAGATACCTAACAACCCAATGTATGTCCTTCACTCAAAAAAAATTGATTTTGTCATTTGGGAGTTGTAGTTGCTGGGATTTATAGTTCACCTATAATCAAAGAGCATTCTGAACCCCACCAGCGATGGAATTGAACCAAACTTGGCACACGGAACTCCCATGGCCAACAGAAAATCTGGAAGGGTTTGGTGGGCAATGGCCTTGAGTTTGGGAGTTGAAGTTCACCTACATTCAGAGAGGACTGTGGACTCAAACAATGTTAGATATGGACCAAACATGGCACTAATACTCAGTATGCCCAAATACGAGTACTGGTGTAGTTTGGGGAAAATAGACCTTGACCTTTGGGAGTTGTACTTACTGGGATTTATAGTTCCCCTACAACCAAAGGAATTGAACCAAACTTGGCACACAGTTCTCCCATGACCAACAGAAAATACTGGAAGGGTTTGGTGGGCAGTGACCTTTGGTTTTGGAGTTGTAGTTCACCTACATCCAGAGATCACTGTGGACTCAAACAATGATGGGTCTGGACCAAACTCTACACAAATACTCAATATATCCAAAATGTGAACACTGGTGGAGTTTGGAGAAAATAGAATCTTGACATTTGGGAGTTGTAGTTGCTGGGATTTATAGTTTACCTACAATCACAGAGCATTCGGAACCCCACCAATGATGGAATTGAACCAAACTTGGCACACAGTTCTCCCATGACCAACAGAAAATACTGGAAGGGTTTGATGGGAAGTGTCCTTTGGTTTTGGAGTTTTTAGTTCACCTACATCCAAAGATCACTGTGGTGTCAAACAATGATGGATCTGGGACAAACACTACACGAATACTCAATATGCCCAAATATGAACATTGGTGGAGCTTGGGGAAAATACAATCTTTACATTTGGTTGCTGGGATTTATAGTTCACCTACAATCACAGAGAATCCTGAACCCTACCCATGACAGAATTGGGCCAAAACTTCCACACAGAAACCCCCACGTGGGCCACAGCAATGCGTGGCAAGACCAATAGAAAATACTGGAAGGGTGTGGTGGGCAGTGTCCTTTGGTTTTGGAGTTGTAGTTCACCTACATCTAGAGAGCACTGTGGACTCAAACAATGATGGATCTGGACCAAACTTGGCACGAATATTCTATATGCCCAAATGTGTACACAGGTGGAGCTTGGGGAAAATACAATCTTGACATTTGGGAGTTGTAGTTGCTGGGATTTATAGTTCACCTACAATCACAGAGCAGTCTGAACGATAGAATTGGGCCAAACCTCCCACACAGAACCCCCATGTGGGCCACAGTTAATAACAGAATATTATAATTTTATGATTATGGTAATTAATATTAATAACATTAAATACTATTAATAATAGGATATTATGATGAGACTCCCCCAACGCACCGTGTACTCGCGGACTTGGCTGTGGAAGTTCTGCTCGCGGATGCTCACTTCGTCGGCGTCCATCCTCTCATCACCGCAATAGCCGAGGCCAAGGCCCCGAGCCTCCCTCCCTTTCCCTTTCCCCTTCCCCTTCTTCCTCGCCTCGCCGCTCCGGCTCCCAAGACCGCGGCGGGCCTGGCGGAGGGAGCATGGCCGGGGCCCCGCGGCTCCTGAGGGAAAGCCAGAGGCGCGGCGACGAGGACGGCGACGACAACAACAACAACGCGCGCTGACGAGAATGACGTCCCGCCTGTGCCTCTGTCACTCCCTTCTCAAGGACGCGTCTGCGCCTGCGCCAACCCTCGCGAGGGGGACGCGGCCCGCTTCCTGGCCAATAGGCAGTGAGGGGGCGTGGCTTGAAGCCGCCCTCTCTCGTGCCTTGGAAACTGGGAAGCCTTTGCGCCTGCGCGCACAACCTCGAGGAGGCGGGGCCCACTCGCAGAAAGGGCCTCTCTGGCCAATGAGCGTGAGGGAACGGGGATGATCAAAACACACACTCTCCTTTAAGTGGCCAAGTGGGCGTGTCTCTTTGCTCGGGAGGTGTGGCTAAAGGTTAGTTTAAGACTTGGAAGGAGGTGGGGCTACATATGTAAATGAATGGGCTTCTCTGACCAATGGGCGTGAGGGGGCGGGGATTATAACACACTCACTCTCCTTTAAGGAGAGGGGAAGTGGCCAGGTGGGCGTGTCTCTTTGCTCGGGAGGCGTGGCTAAAGGTTAGTTTAAGAACTGAGAAGGAGGTGGGGCTACATATGTAAATGAATGGGCTTCTCTGGCCAATGGGCGTGAGGGGGCGGGGATTATCAACACACTCATACTCTCTGTCTCTGCGAGGAAAGTGGGAGAGAAAACGGCCAAGTGGGCGTGTCTCCTTGCTCGGGAGGCGTGGCTAAGGGTTAGTTTAAGACTTGGGAGGAGGTGGGGCTACATATGTAAATGAATGGGCTTCTCTGGCCAATGGGCGTGAGGGGGTGGGGATTATCAACACACACTCATTCTCTCTCTCTCTGCGAGGAAAGTGTGGGAGGAGAAAACTGCCAAGTGGGCGTGCCTCTTTGCTCAGGGGGCGTGGCTAAGTGATGGTTTTGGAGGAAGGTGGGGCTAAATATGTTAATGAATATAGCCACAGGGCGTGGCTTAAGGATGTGTAAGAAATAGAATTGGAAGACACCTCATGGGCCATCCAGTCCAACCCCATTCAGCCAACAAGCAGGAAAATTGCATTCAAAACACTCCTGACAGATCATAGAATCATAGATTCAAAGAGTTGGAAGAGACCTCATGGGCCATCCAGACCAACCCCCTGCCAAGAAGCAGGAATATTGCATTCAAATCACCCCTGA
Source organism: Anolis sagrei (assembly GCF_037176765.1). NCBI lineage: Eukaryota > Metazoa > Chordata > Lepidosauria > Squamata > Anolidae > Anolis > Anolis sagrei. Next base: position 119,346,048 of record NC_090026.1, on the reverse strand, counting down.
CAGATGGCCATCCAGCCTCTGTTTAAAAACTTCCAAAGAAGGAGCCTCCACCATACTCCTGGGCAGAGAGTTCCACTGCTGAAGGGCTCTCACAGTCAGGAAGTTCTTCCTCATGTTCAGATGGAATCTCCTTTCTTGTAGTTTGAAGCCATTGTTCCGCGTCCTAGTCTCCAGGGAAGCAGAAAACAAGCTTGCTCCCTCCTACCTATGACTTCCCCTCACGTATTATACATGGCTATCATGCCTCCTCTCAGCCTTCTCTTCTTCAAGCTAAACATGCCCAGCTCTTTAAGCCGCTCCTCATAGGGCTTGTTCTCCAGACCCTTGATCATTTGAGTCGCCCTCCTTTGGACACATTAGAGTCAATATCTCTCTTCAATTGTGGTGCCCAGAATTGGACATAGTATTCCAGGTGTGGTCTGACCAAGGCATGACTTCCCTGGATCTAGACACTATACTCCTATTGATGCAGGCCAAAATCCCATTGACTTTTTTTGCTGCCGCATCAAATAGGAACTTTTTTCCAGGCCTGATCACAGAAAAGCAGACTGGTTCAAGATTGGGAAAGGCATATGGCAGGGTTGTATCCTCTCACCCAACCTATTCAACTTGTATGCAGAACACATCATGTGATGTGCGGGGCTTGATGAATGCAAGGCTGGGGTGAAAATTGCTGGAAGGAATATTAACAACCTTAGATATGCAGATGATACAACTTTGATGGCCGAAAGTGAGGAGGAGCTGAGGAGCCTTCTAATCAAGGTGAAAGAAGAAAGCGCAAAAACTGAGTTGCAGTTAAACATAAAAAAACCAAGATTATGGCAACAAGAATTATTGATAACTGGCAAAGAGAGGGGGGAAATGACAAGGCAGTGATGTTGTATTTCTAGGGGTGAAGATGACTGCAGATGCAGACTGCAGCCAGGAAATCAGGAGACAATTACTTCTTGGGAGGAGAGCAATGACCAGTCTCAATAAAATAGTGAAGAGTAGAGACATCACACTGGCAACAAAGATCCGCATCGTCAAAGCAATTGGGTTCCCCGTAGTCACCTACAGATGTGAGAGCTGGACCATAATTAAGGCTGAGCGAAGGAAGACAGACGCTTTTGAACTGTGGTGTTGGACTGGTTCTCAACCTGGGGTCCCCAGATGTTTTTGGCCTACAACTCCCAGAAATCCCAGTCAGTTTACCAGCTGTTAGGATTTCTGGGAGTTGAAGGCTAAAAATATCTGGGGACCCTAGGTTGAGAACCACCGTGGAAGAAAATTCTGAGAGTGCCTTGGACCGCCAGAAGATCCAACCAGTCCATACTTCAGGAAATAAAGCTCGACTGCTCACTGGAGGGAAGGATACAAAGAGACAAAGATGAAGTACTTTGGCCACATCATGAGAAAAAGGAAAGCTTGGAGAAGACAATGCTGCTTGGGAAAATGGAAGGAAAAAGGAAGAGAGGCCAATGAAGGGCAAGATGGATGGATGGTAACCTTGAAGTGATTGGCTTGACCTTGAAGGAGCTGGGGGTGGTGACAGCTGACAGGGAGCTCTGGTTTGGGCTGGTCCATGAGGTCGCAAAGAGTTGGAAGTGACTGAACAAAGTGACTGAACAAATAAACTCACAGACTCCTCAATTTAAAGCCCATCATCCCCCTCGTCCTCTGAAAAATCAATAAAACTTGTGAACAAGTTTATCCTTTGTCAGGCTTTAAATGGTAGAAGGGAGTGCATTCACTAACTGAACATTTAGAGTGATTCAAGATTCAGAGTTCCGGAAAAAGAAATCCATATTCCCATATTAAAAACATGTCAAAAAATATCCCAAGGATATAAATTTTTGGTCAAACATTTTCAAGAGATCTGCCTAGTAATTCACAGTGACTGCACATCCTCAGATCAATCCCCCTTGCACTTTCGAAAGGATACTGTCTTAGATTTATATTGTAATAGATTTATATTGCAACAGATATTGACAGAGGACAGAGGGAATGTGGAAAAGCCATGAAGAGTGACATTCCATTTCATGGAAAATAATGAATGTGAGTGTTGTATGTCAGCCTGTTCAGCCTGTGATTGTATCTGATGTTCATGATGGGAATGGGGATGATGTTCCTGATGGTGGGCCTGGGTGTGTTGGCAGTGGGGATGAGGGTTTGCCTGGGCCTCAGTTAAGCTCAGACAAGAGGCCCAAGCCGTCTCAGGAAGATTCACAAGGACACATTCCTGGGAGAGGCCTTCACAGTCTTTCTCAGATTAACTGTCTGAAAATGATTTGTCAGGTGCAGAAGTTGATGAGAGTCAAGTTAATGAGAGTGTAGATAGAAGGCAAGGCTTTTGTAAACAGAGACAAAGTGCTCAGGCACAAAGAAGATCAGTTTGTTTACAGGAAAAGAAAGATAAGAAACCTATATCTGGTGGTAAGGTCAAAAGAAATGCTTACCTTTTGATTTTGGGATCTGGAGATGTCTCAGTTGGGTCAACGTTGGAATTTCATGACAATCTTGCTTTCAAGTGTTCTTAGTTTCATGTACCAAGTTTTTGCCAAGCTCCTGATTAGTTTATTGGATTTTTCATGTTGCCTTGCTTCATGGATTCTTGTGCCTGTTTCATGGATTTTTATACCTATGGATCTTGTTCTGCCTTTAAGCTCATGGACTAACCTTTGTTTTGGAACTTTATTGTTTTTGCTAATTTCACTGCTTTACCTACTTATATTCTTCTATAAACTGCTTGCTGATTTTACCAAGCTGGTGTAGTGTTTAAGGTCAGAGATGTTCCTGCTCTGGTGTACGACTGTGAGCTCTTTTCATCCGATATAGGAGCCCCCGGTGGCACAGTGGGTTAAACCCCTGTGCCGGCAGGACTGAAGCCCGACAGGTTGCAGGTTCGAATCCGGGGAGAGTGCAGATGAGCTCCCTCTATCAGCTCCAGCTCCTCATGCGGGAACACAAGAGAAGCCTCCCACAAGGATGATAAAAACATCAAAACATCCGTGTGTCCTCTGGGCAACGTCCTTGCAGACAGCCAATTCTCTCACACCAGAAGCGACTTGCAGTTTCTCAAGCCACTCCTGACATGACAAAGAAAAAAATCCGAAATAGTTACTATAGGTTTTTTTTTCTTGGCATCAGGGTTGGATTGATAGAGTAAATGTGTGAAAATGTGGATAAAACGTAAATTTTCTTGAACTGAGAAAAACAACAATTCCTGAAGATATTGTCAAAGGCTATCATGGCTGGAATCCCTGTGTTGTTGCAGGTTTTTTCGGGCTATATGGCCAACCCTCACAACTTCTGAAGATGCTTGCCATAGATGCAGGTGAAACGTCAGGAGAGAATGCTTCTAGAACATGGCCATATAGCCCAAAAAACCTACAACAACCCAATTCTTGAAGATTTTGGGTCATGTCACAATTACATATATACTGTATTTCTCTGATAGTGGGGCCCCTTCCACACACTCACACACTCCTCGATTACTCACGGACTCCTCAATTTGAAACCCATCATCCCCCTCATCCTCTGAAAAATCCTTTGGTGCTTGCTGGGCTACAACAGGAGATGGAGTCCTGCTCCACATAAACACCAGCTAATATGGAAAGTGGATTGGAAGTTTGAAATGTTCGTAATATCTTCCATTGTTTTTCACTGTATGATGCTACGTCTACCTTCATCACTGTATTCATCCACTCAATCTTTGAAGAAGAATTATCCTCCTAATTATACACGAAGATGGCCAAATAGGAAACATCTTTAAATTTATATCAAATTATAATTGAGTTATTCTCCACTATCCTAATCATGCGCATTAAATATTTTTTATAGGGCAATAATTTCAAAGCCTCATATTTTGTGGGCAGCTGCTAAGGTGGTAATTGCATTTTAAGTTGAGAAAGAGAGAGGAATCAATCTTTGGTCTTGATTCAAAAAGGGAATGTTTGTATCTGTCACTTAAGTGCCCATTACTCATTCTTCTGCTTTTGTGGCATGTTTAAGGGAAGTCTCCCATTAGCACACCAAAACCACTATTGAGCCCTTGCGATACAGAAAGACTTAAATGTCAATGGTCCTGAAGCATGGCTTTTAAAAACATGCATCCCATTCCTTACATTTATGTCTCTTTAGGTCAGTGGTGCTCAAACTTCCTAACGCCTCGACCCCTTAATATAGTTCCTCGTGTTGTGGTGACCCCCAACCATAAAATTATTTTTGTTGCTACTTCATAACTGTCATTTTGCGACTGTTATGAATCGTAATGTAAATATCTGATATGCAGGATGTATTTTCATTCACTGGACCAAATTTGGCACAAATACCCAATATACCTAAATTTGAATTCTGGTGGGGTTGGGGGTCTGATTTTGTCATTTGGGAGTTGTAGTTGCTGGGGTTTATAGTTAACCTACAATCAAAGAGCATTCTGAACTCCACCAATGATGGGATTGAACCAAATTTGGCACACAGAACTACCATGACAAAGAGTAAATACAGGAATGGTTCGGTGAGCATTGACCTTGAGTTTGGGAGTTGTAGTTCACCTATATCCAGAGAGCACTGTAGACTCAAACAATAATGGATCTGGACCAGACTTGGCACAAATACTCAATATGCCCAAATGTGAACACTGGTGGAGTTTGGGAAAAATAGACATTTGGGAGTTGTAATTGCTGAGATTTATAGTTCACCTATAAATAAATAAATTTATAGTTCACCGACAATTAAAAAGCATTCTGAACTCCACTAATGATGGAACTGAACCAAACTTGGCACACAGAACTCCCATGATCAATCAGATAGCACTTTGAACCCAGCCCACAATGGATCTGTACCAAACTGGGCATACTATCTATGGGTGGGGTCGTGGGAGGCTGTTCTTGAATTCTGGGAGTTGTAGTTCACCAACACCACAAGAAAAGAACAGGTGGAGAGGTCTTCAGTCTTCTCTGCCAAAGGGTTCCTAAGATAATCAGAAATATATATGTTTTCTTATGGTCTTTGGCAATGCCTCTGAACACACACACACACACACCGCAACCCCCCCCCCCTTAGGGGTCCCAAACCCCAGGTTGAGAAACATTGCTTTAGGTACTCTGACATTACTTTTTTAAAAATAGCAATGCTTTCCATCAAGCAGTGGCTTTCCTGTCTCTACACCAAGCATGGGCAAACATGGGCTTTCCAGGTGTCCCTTCAGATTCACTTCAACACAATTGCATAAGAACATCCTTTGGTGCAAGAGTGCGCAACCACCTCTCAGAGATTGCTGGTCTACAGTTTCCATAATCCCTAATTGTCTAAACCTGATGGGAGCTGTATCCCAGGGTCCCAGATTATCTTCTTATCCTAGATTATTCGGCAGCGCAGACTCAAATAATCCAATCTAAAGCAGATAATCTGGGATCAGATCCTGGAAACCAGAGCAGTAAAGAAGGGGCCTCAGTGAAACCGATGCTATCCTAAAGCATATAAGGAAAGCTTAAATATGGCAATAAAATTTCTATATCAGCGTAAAAGGATGAGACTAAGCTATCCATTGCCTTTCTAATAGGTGAGCTATTAAATATGATCAGGCTGGTTTTTCTTTTCTGATATACACATTATGCAACCTACAGCACAGCTTTATGTATGTATTATCCACTCTGAGTAATTGAGTGGTCCAATTGTTTTTCCTATTCTTTAAAATCAGTCACTATGGCAGCATTATATGTCAACCTAAAAATAAATCCACTGGTGTTCAACCTACACTACCAATTCAATGCAGTTTTATGCCACCTTCACTGCCATGGAATCATTGATGTAGTTTTACAAAGCCTCTCTGTGAAATAGTGCTGATACATCTCCAAATTTCAACTCCCATGATTATGTAGAATCGAGCGATGGCAGTTAAAGTGGTATCAAATTGCATTAATTTTACAGTGTATATGCAAACCTTTTTTTTTTTTTTTGGTCGTGTCTGGTGTGAGAATTGACCGTCTGCAAGGACGTTGCCCAGGGGACGCCCAGATGAATTGATGTTTTTATCATCCTTGTGGGAGGCTTCTCTCATGTCCCCGCTTGAGGAGCTGGAGCTGATAGAGATTCGAACAGATTCGAACCTGTGACCTGTCGGTCTTCAGTCTTGCCGGCACAGAGGTTTAACCCACTGCGCCACCGGGGGCTTAAGTGATGAATCAAGCTGATTAATTATGTGAGCAATTACTTGTGAGATCGTTTTAGCAAAGCCATATGAGATCTCACTTTCCTGACGTGGGATTTTTTTATCCCTCCAGTGACATGCCCAATTTATGTTAGGAATGGGAAGATAGTGCACAAGTGCACAACAGGTGCAAGAAAACCTACGTGTTAATTTCTTGTGTGTACATTCCGCCAATGGCTTGTCACTTGCTCTAATAAAGGTGCATTTAGAGCAAAGGTGGGTAATTGTGGGATTCAGGGAGATGGGACACATTAGCTACCAGGAGACTTTGAAGATCAACATCCCGCCTCTTTTACACATGCACACAATTACTGCAAAAACAAGCATATCTGCAAAAAAAAAAAACCCACAATGATTTCTGACTCCTAAAATACTCCTCCATGCCTCTTTGTTTTTTAAAAAAATATTTATTTATTTATTTTTCGTGTCAGGGGCAACCAGACAATTGTATTATATTTCTAACAGAACAAAACAAACAGACAGACACAAAACAAAATTTGCAAACTTGGTAGTTGATTAAGTGTCCTTTGACCAGTATCTGGCCACTTGGAGTGCCTCTGGTGTTGCCGCAAGAAGGTCCTCCATTGTGCATGTAGCAGGGCTCAGGTTGCATTGCAGCAGATGGTCTGTAGTTTGCTCTCCTACACACTCGCACGTCTTGGACTCCACTTTGCAGCCCCATTTCTTAAGGTTGGCTCTGCATCTCGTGGTGCCAGAGCGCAGTCTGTTCAGCGCTTTCCAAGTCGCCCAGTCTTCTGTGTGCCCAGGGGGGAGTCTCTCCTTTGGTATCAGCCATTGATTGAGGTTCTGGGTTTGAGCCTGCCACTTTTGGACTCTCACTTGCCGAGGTGTTCCAGCGAGTGTCTCTGTAGATCTTAGAAAACTATTTCTTGATTTAAGTCGTTGACGTGTTGGCTGATACCCAAACAAGGGATGAGCTGGAGATATTTTTTATTGAAAGATTTTCTGTTTCTACAAGCATAAAATATGACATTGGAGTGGGAAGGAAAGCTAGGAAAGTGGGGGAGGGGAGGGGAATATCTAAAAGGGGAGTGGAAAATATCTATTGGGAAAGGGTGGAGGTACAATAAGGTCGAGTTGTGGGAAGGAGATTAGATAATTAGGTTAAGCGATAGGGGTTGTTGTTGACTTCCCAATCTCCTTCTCCAAGAGTTCAGATGTAGTTTCCTTGTTGACAAATTTTCCTATACTTCTAGCTTCTCCCCTCTTTGGTTTCTATATTCTTCTTCTTCTTCTTTCTTTGAATAGTCTGTTCCTTTTCTGATTTCATGGCTCTTTGGAGTGGGGGCATTTTCACTATGTTTTGGAACGTAGACAAGCTTTCTATCAGCAACAGGATTAATATCCAGTTGACTTTCTGGCCTCTTGGACATAAAATGCTGGGGATATTATCATTTTGGGGGCATCACAAAATGAGGGGCTTTCATTGCAAAATCACAGGAAATTTTATTACAGGAGAAACCAGCTGATTCCTAATCCATCTAAAACACAGAGATGTGCTTTTCACCTTAAGAACAGACAAGCATCTTGAGCTCTGAGGATCACCTGGGAAGGAAGCCCACTTGAGCATTGTAGCATACCCAAATACCTGGGAGTTACTCTGAACCCATGCTCTGACTTACAAGAAGCACTGCTTGGCTATCAAGCAAAAAGGGGGTGCTAGAAATAATACTGTACAAAAGCTAGCTGGCACAACCTGCAGATCACAACCAGACACAGTGAAGGCATCTGCCCTTGCACTTTGCTACTCAGCTGCTGAATATACATGCCCTGTGTGGAATACATCTCATCACGTTAAAGCAGTAGACGTGGCTCTTAATGAGACATGCCACATTATCACAGAATGTCTACACCCTACACCACTGGAGAAATTACACTGTTTAGCTGGTACTGCACCATCTGACATCCACTGGGAAGTAGCAGTTACCAATGAAAGGACCAAAGCATTAACATCTCCGGCCCATCCCCTGTTCAGATAACAGCTAGCATGCCAATGCCTTATATCAAGAAACAGCTTCCTAAGATCTACAAAGATACTCACAGGAACACCTAAGCAAGTGAGAATCCAAAAGTGGCAGGCTAAAACCTAGAACTTTAGTCAGTGTCTGACACCGGATGAGAAACTCTCTCTTGGGCACACAGAACATTGGGCAACCTGGAAGGTGCTGAACAGGCTACATTCTGGCACCACGAGATGCAGAGCCAACCTTAAGAAATGGGGCTACAAAGTGGAGTCCGCAACATGCGAGTCTGGAGAAGAGCAAACCACAAATCACTTGTTTCAATGCAGCCTGTGCCCTGCCATGTGGACAATGGAGGACCTTCTCACAGCAACACCAGAGGCTCTCTAAGTGGCCAGCTTCTGATCAAAGGTCATTTAGCATCATGCCAAGTTTTTTTAAAAAAAAAACCTTTGTTTTGTGTTTTTAATGCATTTTAACTGTACCCTCAACTTGCTTCTGACACGATAAATAAATGAAACCTCAGCAAGCAAGAATCCAAAAGTGGCAGACTAAAACCCAGAAACTTAGTCATTGTCTGACACCGGATGAGAAACTCTCTCCTGGGCAAACAGAACATCAGGCAACCTGGAAGGTGCTGAACAGGCAGGCCTGTAGCGAGGGGGGGGGGGGGGAGGTTGGGGTTCAACCCCCTCCCCCCTGAAATTTTTCAGGTTAAAAAAAAACTGGTTTACTCATGAATTTTAACTGGTTAAACAAATCCCCATGCTAAGTGTGTGAGATGCAAAAAATTAAGAGTCCCTCCAGAACTGCAAGCACTATCTCAAGCAAATATTGTCAATTTATTCACACTGTCATTACTTGCAGCAATAGCCGATGCAGTGAAGCAACCAAGTTGGGGGGGGGGGGGTTGAATGCTCTCATTAAGGAGGCCAGACTTGGTGGAGGTGATTGACAGGGGCGGAGCTGCAGGCTACTGAAGGCTGCTCTGCCCCTGCTGTGCTCTTTGCTTCAGCGTGAGCTGAGAGGCAGGTTTCAACCCCCGTGCCCGAAATTTTCAACCCTCCCCGAAAATTTTTTGTGGCTACAGCCCTGTGAATAGGCTACACTCTGGCACTATGAGATGCAAAGCCAACCTTAAGAAATGGGACTAGAAAGTGGAGTCGACGACATGTGAGTGTGGAGAAGAGCAAATCACAGACCACCTACTACAATGCAACCTGAGCCCTGCCACATGTGCAATGGAGGACCTTCTTACATTGACATCAGAGTCACTCCAAGTGGCCAGCTTCTGGTCAAAGGTCATTTAGTATAATGCCAAGTTCTTAACTTTGTGTTTTAAAATACATTTTAACTGTACCCTCAATTTGCTTCTGACACGATATATAAATTGAAAAATTCCGGACTTTGACCTGCCAGAGTTACAATTCACCTGGACCTGTGATTGCTGGAATGGCGACTTTACTAGCAAAATGGGCCCATAATACCATTTGCATGGTTTTTCATGTACATCCCATTGTACTTAGCTATCTTTACCACATGAGTGTGTCTCCTGGGCGCCATATAATGGCTGTTTCACTTCCAACTTTTTATACAACTAGATTGCTTGGAACTGACTTTGAAACTGCGCACCGAAGTAAAATGTATTTCCCCCAATGGGTTTACATAATCACATTTTGCCATTTTCTCTTTGACAATAAGCCATGTACTTTTTATTAAAGCTGCTCCCCTCTCTTTTTATTAAAAAAAATGCTTGAAATCTTAAAGGCCGTAAATCAGTTTAATTCTCACAATTAATAGAGGCAAGATTTATTCTTAAATCATGGGTGCTCCTTTCTAATTAAATTCAAATGAGTTTAATACCTCTCCAAAGTGCTCAGATAATAAGTAATCCCCCTTTTTGGACTTTAACATCCTTGATCCCTGTCAATAATTAGATTGGGTGCCTTATAAAGCATAATGGTTGGCATTTTTAAAAAATCTTTATATTCGTCTCCTGTCTCATTAACAAAAATGAATAGGCACCCTTTTCTGGCACAGGAAACTTGGAAAAATTCAATGTTGCTCAAGGACATGACAAATAAATTCTAGTGTTAGTGAATTAGCCCTTCTGTCCTCCTTGAAATACTCCCCAATGAAAGAGAGAGAGAGAGAGAGATCTAGATTTCAGGATTGGTAATTATTTCGCAGCCGGAAAACTCAAATTGTATCATGAAAAGATGATGCAAAGGTATAAATCAAAGTAATTTTCAGAACGTGTTCCGGGCTTCTAAAATTCTTGGCAGGATGATGGGAGCAGGGCAGAGCCAAAGGTACTTGGCTACCCCAAGCAACCTTTCCAAAGACTCGGAGCACACCAAAGGCCAGAGTTTTATTATGTATGTGTGTACGTTGTACTATAACTCCCAGCTGCCCTGGCCATCGTAGTTAAGTTTGCTAGAAGTTGCAGTGTATGCATACCAAGGACCCTCCAGGTATTTTTGGATTAGAGTTTATAATCCCTTACAATTTGCCACACTGTCTGTGGCAATCCGAACGTATCTCCTTCTATAAACCATCAAGGACTTTAAGATCTTCCGGAAAGGCCCTGCTCTCAGTCCCACCACCTTCGCAGTCGTGTTTGGTGGGGAACAAGAGACAGGGCCTTCTCTGTGGTGGCCCCCCAGCTATGGAACTCTCTCCCTGGTGAGATTAGGTCTGCCCCCTCCCTCCTGTCCTTCAGGAAGCAGCTAAAATCCTAGCTTTGGAATCAGGCATTTGCAGATTGATAGAGTTATTTGACCACAACATTTGGATTAAGTTGGATGATGTTTTTAACTTGATGAATATGTGTTTTAGAACTTATTTATTGTGTAAGTTTTTTATGATGTTATTTATTGTATAACATTGAATTTTTGCTGCTCTGAGTCCCTCCACGGAGGTAGAGAAGAACGGGATATAAAAGTTCTAAATAAATAAATAAATTCAAAATTTCAGGAGCACAAAAGGTTCCAGAGTCCTCTGTCTATAACAGGCATGGGCAAACCTTGGCCCTCCGGGTGTTCTGGACTTCAACTTCCACAATTCCTAACATCCAGGCTGTTATGGATTGTGGGAGTTGAAGTCCAAAACACCTGAAGGGCCAAAGTTTGCCATGCCTGGTTTATAGATCTGAATGTTCTCCTCACTATCCATCATTGTATTCACTTGACTGGTCCCAGAAGCCTCTCCATCTGTCTATTTATTCTCCATCTTCGTATTTGATTGCTGTATTGCTCCAGGCCATTAAGCTTGCTGCATTGTTCAACAGACCACAGCAAATAACTTAGAATAGCATTTAATGCCATGAACCTTAAGAACCAGAGCACCGGACTTTATTAAGTGGATTTAATGAGATTGACAGGGACAAGTTCTTGGTTTCAGAATTACGTAATATCCTCCAATATTTCACAGATGAAAACTCAGGGTGCAGCTATGCTGTAGAATTCATGCAGTTTGATATATATCACTTGTACTGATAATGGCTTAATGCTACAAGATGCTGAGATTTACAGTTTTGTGAAGCACTAGGACCATTTGGCAAAGAAGGCTAAGGACCTTGTATAAATTCAGCTCCCATGGTTCCATAACAAAGATAAAGTGGTATCAAACTGCATTAATTTGACAGTATATGCCAGGCATGAGAAAACTTCAGCCCTCCATGTGTTTTGGCTGTTAGGACTTGTAGGAATTGAAGTCCAAAACACCTGGAGGGCCGAAGTTTGCCCATGCCTGGTCTAGGCGCACCCTGAGACATGTGTGGCTAAGAAATATCAATATATGACTGGAACGGAGATTCGACGGATGAGACTGTTTTATTGTTTTAATGATTGTTTTATTGCTTGTGGATGTGCTGTTTTTAACTTGATTTATGTCTAATTGCAGTGTATAATTGTAATTGTTTGTACTGGCATTGAATGTTGCCATTACTTATGTGTAAACTGCTTTGAGTCCCCCTCGGGGTGAGAAAAGCGGTATACAAATACTGTAAATAAATAAATAAATACATAAATAAAATATCAATATATGAGCAATAATATATATAAATAAAAATGTAATGTTCGCTTGTGGGATCAACATAACTCAAAAACCACTAGATGAATTGACACCAAACTTGGACACAATACACGTATCAGGCCAATGAGTGACCATCACTCATAAAAACACAGAAGAGACTTAAAAAGCTAAAAAGTAAAAAATGCATTATAACACATGCACAAAACCACTTATATATGCAAGCATACAAATATACACAAATCTATATGCAGATATACACATGCTGGGCCACAGCAACAAGTGCGGGGACAGCTAGTATGATAATAACACTTTATTTATTTTCCACCTTATCTCCCCGAGGGGGCTCAGGGCGGATCACAGTACACATATGTGGCAAACATGTCATTTTGGACAGACAAGACAGAGACAGGCAGAACAAAAAGGAGGTATGTTGTGTCGATGTCCTGCTTTTTGGCGCCTTGGAGGTTGTGCTTGAATCCAGCCACATGGGGTGCTGTTGCTCCATCCTCTATGGCAAAGAGCCATCAGGACACCCTCCTTCCTTTTGGTCATGAGATATTTTCTGATCTTTTTCTTTATGGCGTCGTAAAATACTTCCCCCTGCTTGTTTTAGCGATACCTAATTTCTCTACTTACAGCTCAAGCTGCTTTTGAACTGCTTAGGTAAACCGTGAGTTGAACTGGCAGTCGGGAGCCCATGTCAACCTGGGGCTTCTAACAGACAACCTTTTGTTTGGTAGATCTTATCATTGCTGGTGATTTACCAGCTGTGCTAAAGCGGCTAAAGTCACTATTGAGGAAGAACTCTACCAGAGGCTGTAGCAGTTTGGTTTTGCCTAAGTCTGTTGGAAAGGGCAAAATTGATTGAGCACAAACTGCTTTTGCTTTCTGAGAGCAGTTTGCAGCAATTGAATTAAGACAAAGAGGGAAAGTGTGGTGGAGAGTAGGACATGGGGACATTTTAAAACAGCAGAAAAGGGGCTGCTACCTATTTTCATCCTATGGCATTCAAACTGTACGTCAGCATTGGCTACTGAGAGAGCTGTGCTTTTGTTTAAAATCTAAATGTACTGTTATTGGTGATTCACAACTTAACCACTATTCACAAAAGATACAAAGCGATTTAGAGCTGATGCGCTCTGTTGACACATTGGCATTCTGCACATGGCGAGCCCTCTGCAATTATACTTTCATCTGGAAGGTACAACCTCTTTCAGTCAGGACGCATTTGTGACTTTGCCAAAGGCAAAGGACAAGCTTGTGTGCCTCTTGTCAAATCACTCTAAAAGTAGATCTCAATTAGATTGTGACTCATTCCAAAGCACTCGGGAAGAAAGAGATGCAATTCACTTCTAGGTTTACAAGAATTAGTTCAAAAGCAGGCTGGCTGTGTACCCAGAAGTAATGCGGGAAAGAGGAAGGATGACTTTTTGTAGATATTTTTATTATTTATTTTATTTAAAACATTTATATTCCACCCTTCTCACCCCAAAGGGGACTCAGGGCGGAGCACAACATATATACGGCAAACATTCAATGCCAGGACACAAATTCTTATATACATAAACATTAAAAACATTTATCAAAATATTAAAATACACCATTTAAAACTGTCCTAGTCATCTGCATCAAATCTGATTGGCCTGGTAATCTTTCCTATTGCTGTTTTATTGCCCTGTCCTGAAAGCTCGGTCCCACAGCCAAATTTCTACCATCCTTATAAAGGACAGGAGGGAGGGGGCCGACCTGATCTCACCAGGAAGGGGGGTCCATAGCTGGGGAGCAATCACTGAGAAGGCCCTGTCTCTCGTCCCCACCATTTGCGCCTGTAACAATGGCGGGACAGGAAGCAGGGCCTCCCCGGAGGATCTTAATCTCCACGATGGTTCATAGGGGGAGATGCGTTTGGATAGGTATTTGGGCCAGGGCCGTTTAGGGCTTTATAGGTCAAAGCCAGCACTTTGAATTGTGCCCGGTAGCAAACTGGCACCCTGTGGAGATGGTGTAACATGGGAGTTGTATACTCCCTTTATGCTGCCCCAGTTATTAACCTGGCTGCCTCTCGTTGGAGTATTTGAAGCTTCCGAGTAGTCTTCAAAGGCAACCCCATGTAGAGTGCATTGCAGTAGTCTATCCTAGATGTAATGAGAGCCTGGACCACCATGGCCAAGTCTGACTTCCCTAGGTACGGTATTTTCAACGTGTATTGCATTCTTTATCGCTGTGTGAGGTACATACATGTACATACATGTATGAGCATCCGTTCTGGTATGTTTCTGACCTGGAGAATCCAATTTAACTAGCAAATCTAATAGGTCTGTGCATTGCCAGGGGTAAGAAGAACATAATCGCATTTGTAGTCACAGCAGTCATTACTCAGGATACCCAAAATATGAGACCATGGGGTTGGATCCAGATTTAGTCAGATAGGAAACTCAATGAAATCAATGGGACTTAAGTTCGTTGTAACTCAGAGTGCATCAACACTGCAGAATTAAAACTGTTTGACATCACTTTAACTGCTATGGCTCAGTGCTGTTGTGAGTTGTAGTTTTACAAGGTCTTTAGACTTCTCTAGGGCCCCCTGGTGGCGTAACGAGGTAAACCGCTGAGCAGCTAAGCTCGCTACTGAAACATTGGCAGTTCGAATCTGAGCAGGGTGAGCTCCCACTGTTAGGCCCAGCTTCTGCCAACCTAGCAGTTCGAAGGTACCACTTCTGCAGGAAGGAAACAGAGCTCCAAGCAGTCATGCTGGCCACATGACCTAGGAGATGTCTCCGGACAACGCCGGTGTGGTGAAGTGTGAGTTTTAATCTACAGTTATGCATAATAATAGATAGGTGTTTAAAAGGGTAAGTTTTAAACTAGCATAACTGGGGAATGGTAGCCAAATGAACTCACTTTGAGCTGGGTTGCCATGAAAAAAGGGACGGAGCCAACTGCCACTTGGCAGTGCAGCCATTTTAAAACGGTTAGTCTGTAGTCAGCGAACTGCAGGGAAGGCTGCTTCTGTTGTGTGTTGAGAACCAGTAAGGTAGTCTGTAGTCTAAGAACTACAGGGAAAGGCTGATTCTACTGTGTTGAGAATCAGGGAGGTTTTGGCTTTTAGCCTGTATAGTTTAGGTAGGTTGAGTTGACTTATTTATACTATTAGTCACTGTATGAACAAAAGGGGGAGAGAACCCTAATAAGAATTTTTACTGCAACAGAAATAACATAAGGAAAGAATAAGCTTGTACCTGAAGTAATCTGCCAAAGAAAGAAACACATTTTGAAGGAAAATAAGTTTAAAACCTGTTTAGTGGAAGGAATAGTCCTCTTTTTTTCTGAAATGTATTAAATGTAACCACTGAAGAAATGTGTCTTTAAGAGTTAAGAAACATTGAAACCATCAAGCTTCTTCTATACTTCAATAAACTTGTTACAGTTTCTTCTAAAGCCAAGTCTCTGTTACAAATACTTTCAAGTTAAGCCACGCTACACATTGAAGAAAGCCCAAATCAATATTGCAAGCTATTAGTTGTGTTATCAATTTAGTAAGTCCTTACAAACTGGTGGCCTCTTTACAGCCGGCTCTTTGGCTTAGAAATTGAGATGAGCAACACCCCCCAGAGTCGGACACGACTAGACTTAATATCAGGGGAAACCTTTACCTTTACTTTTAGACTCTTAGTTTTGGTGCCTATAAAAGCTACAAATCCCATAATCCCATAGTATTGAGCCATGGCAATTCAAATAGTGTCAAACTACATTGATTCTACTATGTAGATGCTCCCTTAGTTCATTCCCCTTGATTTCAGTAGGTCTGTTCTAGGCATGACTAAGGGTCCATCTGCAACAGGCATGGGCCAACTTTGGCCCTCTGGGTGTTTTGGACTTCAATTTCCACAATTCCTAACAGCTGGTAGGCTGTTAGGAATTGTGGGAGTTGAAGTCCAAAACACCCAGAGGGCCAAAGTTTGCCCATGCCTAATCTACAACCACAAGACAGATTAGGCCAATGAAAGCACATGCTTCTATATGTTTTTGGGCTCTAACTCCCATTATCCCCACAATTGGATATAGTCTCCACAGCTGTCAGGAGTTGTAGTTCAGCAAAGTCTGGAGGGCAGCGTTTTGCCCGCCCTGCTTTACATGATCTCAGTTTAATCTGCATATCTTTATTGAGAGATGAGATTTAATGGGCGAGTCTAACCTTGCTGCCTATTATGTGATTGCTGCTTTCATATTTCTCTTCAGAGAAAAAAACTTTTGAAAGGAATTGGGCATCCCCCCAAAAGGGAAATGGTTGGTCTCAACCCACAGGAAACATTTGTTCTGATCTCTGGAAGAAATATGAGCATGGGTAAGGCAAATCCAGGCATTAAAATTGAGAAATGATATTTATATGTAAATATATAAACCATATTAACCAAAGCATTATGTTAATTATTTCTTTGCAATATAGCTGGCCTGCTTTGCAGAATGCACATGGGCCTTAGAAGGCTATAATAACGCTATTGCAAGGGAAATGGGCACATTGATTTAGATGTCTCCTTGTCTGAATTATTCCAATTAAACCCCACAGCCGTGCTTAAGAGAACAAAATAGACCAGGTTTTTTTCTGCTGCAAAAGAGCATCATTGTGGAAGTACTTGTGCACCAGCTGCGCCCGTACCTTGGGAAGTCTGACTTGGCCACGGTGGTCCACGCTCTGGTTACATTCCGTATAGACTACTGCAACACTCTCTACATGGGGTTGCCTCTGAATACTGCCCGGAAGCTCCAATTAGTCCAACGAGCAGCAGCCAGATTACTAACAGGGAACATACTACTCCTCTGTTGTGCCAGCTCCACTGGCTGCCAATTAGCTTCCAAGCACAATTCAAAGTGCTGGTGTTGACCTATAAATCCCTAAACGACTCCGGCCCAATTTACCTGTCCAAATGGATTCTCCCTATGAACCATCAAGGTTGTTAAGATCTTCTGGAGCGGCCCTGCTCTCGGTCCCACCATCTTTGCAATTGCGTTTGGTGGGGACGAGGGACAGGGACTTCTTGGTGGTGGCCCCTCAGCTCTGGAACTCTCTCCCACTGGAGATTAGAACTGCCCCTTCCCTCCTGACTTTTAGAAAGTTGGTGAAAACCTGGCTTTGGAATCTGGCATTTGATGAGTTAGACAATGGCTTTTGACCACACGGACGGATGGGGATGAATAGTGATTTTTATGCTAATGACTTGGCTTTATATAATTATATGATAGTACTTTAATGTGTTTATATTAGTTTATTATTGATGTGATGTTTTTAAACTATTGTGTATGAACCCCTTGTTGTAAACCAGCCTCAGTCCCTCGTTGGAGGTGAGAAGACCGGTATATAAAAGTTCTAAATAAATAAATAAAGTACATTGAGGGACGGGGGTTCCATCCTGGGCCTGGTTCTGTTCAACATCTTTTTTAATGACTTAGATGAAGGGTTAAAAGGCATGATCATCAAGTTTGCAGACGACACCAAATTGGGAGGAATAGCCAATACTCCAGAAGACAGGAGCAAAATTCAAAACAATCTTGACAGATTAGAGAGATGGGCCAAAACTAACAAGATGAAGTTCAACAGTGACAAATGCAAGATACTCCACTTTGGCAGAAAAAATGAAATGCAAAGATACAGAATGAGGGACAATGCCTGGCTCGAGAGCAGTACGTGTGAAAAAGATCTTGGAGTCATCATGGGCAACAAGTTAAACATGAGCCAACAATGTGATGCGGCAGCTTAAAAAGCCAATGGGATTTTGGCCTGTATCAATAGGAGTCTAGTGTCTAGATCCAGGGAAGTCATGCTGCCCCTCTATCCTGCCTTACTCAGACCACACCTGGAATACTGTGTCCAATTCTGGCCACCACAATTGAAGGGAGATGCTGCAAGTTGGAATGTGTCCAGAGGAGGGCAACTAAAATGATCAACGATCTGGAGAACAAGCCCTATGAGGAGCAGCTTTAAGAGCTGGGCATGTTTGGCCTGCAGAAGAGAAGGCTGAGAGTAGACATGATAGCCATGTATAAATATGTGAGAGGAAGTCATAGGGAGGAGGGAGCAAGCTTGTTTTCTGCTGCCCTGGAGACTAGGACACAATGGAACAATGGCTTTAAACGACAGGAAAGGAGATTCCACCTGAACTTTCTAACAGTGAGAGCTGTTCAGCAGTGGAACTCTCTGCTCCGGAGTGTGGTGGTGGCTCCTTATTTGGAGGCTTTTAAACTGAGGCTGGATGGCCATCTGTCAGGGGTGCTTAGAATGTGGTTTTTTTGCTTCTTGGCACAGGGTTGGACTTGATGGCCCACTAGGTCTCTTCTACCTCTATGATTCTATAATAATGTAGAGTTATCAATAAGTTGGTTATACCAACTGAGGGATTTGGTGATTTATAGTCCAAAAGGTAACTTTTTGAAACTGGTTTTGAATATCAGATACAAAAGAGTTCTTCTATACAAAATAACCCATACCATATGGTTCACTTTTACAAAAATTCTGCAAGGGAGTTAGAAATTCTTGCTGACCTATTTCAGGTTGCCTACAGAAGATCTTTATGTACATTCTTCCCTTGGCTGGAGTAACCAAACTATGTCATAGGTATGTCAAAGAACAAAGAAGTATTCAGAAATGCAATTATCTACCCATTGCAATTAATATATATATATATATATATATATATATATATATATATATATTTAATGCAATGTCCAGTTCTATTTCCATGAGCCATCTTATCCACACTGAGTGCAGATTCCTATGGGGAAAAAACAAAAATTTTGGAAAGGCATGACTTTTTTTTAGTGAGCATAACCTTTTGGGAAACCAGAAATCTCCATAGCCTTCTGGAAGTGTGACCTTTTGGAGATTAATTGGCATTCACTATAATTTGGGAAATCACAACCCTTTTGTAAAGTATGATCTTCCTGAGAAGAGCTAAAAACTCATGTGAGTGAATCTTCTCTTTAGTTGCAAATGTCCATGAGTACTCATGCAAGGCAAATTAGATTTCTCAGCTGTTAGACTGATATCCCTAATTATCTCTTTGAACTGTTAGGAACAAAGATTATGCCAATGCACAAAATATATTGCAGAGTTTCAGAAGTATCACTTCAGTTGCCCAAAAGACATCTATTCTCCCTTAAAACATCTTGGTTTAAATCACATAAAAATAAAGTAGTCTTCGGTAAAAATAACATAGTTGTTTTACTTACAAACTTCATGTATACAGCATGCAGGTGCATTGCTTATCAATCCAGTTACAGATAGGTTTGAAGTAGTTTCTCTGTGCAGATAACAAAGAGTGTCATTCTTAGAATCAGAGTCCAAAGTCTAATGGAGTCTGTCTTTCTAAAATGGAGTCTGAGCTTTGAGCAGTCCCAGATCCGATCACATGGTCTGCAGTCCCTCTTTAACATAGAGTTAAGGGAAAAACTGCAGACCAATACACACATATACTGTAAGCAATCTGGATTATAGACATAACAAATAACTAGTATCAGAGGCTTATAGAAGGTTGCTATTTCCAATTTTAAAAAGCTACACTTTATTTACTTACTTAGACGATCCCTCGTAGCTCGTGATGATCCTCCAAGTGGAGTGTCTTTGCGTTGGGTCCGTAGGTGGCTATGGAACCCTATTCTTGATCCGCTTGTTCTCCCGCAGTGAGGACATCCGTTTCCAGGTAGAAGGCGGTTCTGGCCAGGGTTAGCTTGATGTGCTTTCCTCTTGGCATGCTTCACCCTTTCGTCCTCCATTTGTATCTCTTTGAATTCTGCAGCACTGTTGGTCGCAGCAGACCTCCAGTTAGAGGACTCAAGGGCCAGGACTTCCCAGTTCTCAGTGTCTATGTCACAGTTTTTAAGGTTGGCTTTAAGCCCATTTTTAAATCTCTTTTCCAGTCCACCAACATTAAGTTTCCCGTTCTTGAGTTTGGAGTATAGTAACTGCTTTGGGAGATGGTGGGATTGAACTAGGGTCGTGTTCAGTGTTTGTTGATTGCTCTCCTGTCTGCTTTGGTTTTGTCTGTTCC
Source organism: Anolis sagrei (assembly GCF_037176765.1). Classification (NCBI taxonomy): domain Eukaryota; kingdom Metazoa; phylum Chordata; class Lepidosauria; order Squamata; family Anolidae; genus Anolis; species Anolis sagrei. The sequence continues at coordinate 119,325,796 of NC_090026.1, read as the reverse complement.
CCCACTGTAATTGTGCACATTACTTTGTCAAATACAAATTGTGGCTTAATGGAAATAAGGATTGACATCAAGAGCCAGATAAGAAAGGACTGACATTTTTGCATATTAAACATAAAGCCATACATCCATTCAACTCACATGATGAAAATAAAGAGGGAAAACGAAATGTCCTTTGTTAAATATTTACTGCTTTGAGTATTGATGAAAACTGCCCAATAAATGACAATATAATACAAGTAAGTGTTCCCAAGGTTAGGTCAACTTTCAGGCTGAAGTTAAGTCATTCATAGAGGGAAGAATTACATTTCTTGGCTTTGACACATTAATTATATAAATTTCGAAAAGGAAATGCAAAGTCCTATAATGTGTGACATTGATGAATGATCCTCCCCTGATTTATTGTTGTGTATTTTTGAACTGTGAAATTTAACAAGCAGCTAATTTAAAAGCTGGGCTTCTGTCACAACTTTTATGATGCTTCTAGTAGTTCCATGAATAAGATGAAAATGGTTCTGCTAATGCTTCTACAGCCAGTTTCCAAAACGACATTTTCTTCCATCAAGAAAATAAAAAGATGTGGTGGATTAGAAAGTTGTGCTCAGTTTGGTTCTTCGGTTCCTCACATACAAGTGAGGTAGTAGATATAGCAGAGCCCCCTTCTACACTGTCCTTATATCCCAGGATCTGATCCCAGGTTATCTGCTTTGAACTGGAATATATGAGTCTCCACTTCCATACAATCTGGGATAAGCAGATCTGGGATCAGATCTTGGGATATAAGGACAGTGTAGAAGGGCCCTGAGATGACCCCACTTGATATTTAAGTTTAGGTAGGGGGACCTTTCTCAGACCCCATCTACACTGCAACATACAATCCAGATTATCTGCTTTGAACTGGAATATATAGCAATGTATATTCATATAATCTGAATTATATGACAGTGTGCAGATCCAACCTCACTGCCAAAGCTCACGTCAAACTACCAAGTGTGATTTATCTGAAAGATTGCTTTCTCCCTAGATGAGGCCACTCCAATTTGCTCCCATGCAGAAACAAACAACTAAAGGACCGAAAATCACCATCCAATCTGTTTAAAGAAGAGAAGGGGTCTCCACCATCCACTGTGACACTTTCCACTATGGAGGTCTGGAGGCCATGAATCCCTATGAGGAGCATCTTAAAGAGCTGGGTATATTTAGCCTGTAGAAGAGACAGTTGAGAGGAGCCATGTATAAATATGTGAAAGGGTGTCATATAAGGAGGGGGGAGCAGGCTTGCTTTCTGCTGTCCTGGAAACTAGGACATGAAGCAATGGGTTCAAATTACAGGAACATTAGGAAGAACTTCCTGATTGCAAAAAAAGCTGTTCAGCAGTGGAACCCTCTGCCTCGGAGTGTGGTGGAAGCTCTTTCCCTGGAAGCTTTAAAACAGAGGCCACATGGGCATCTGTCAGGGCTGCTTTGACAGTGCTTTTCCTGCAGGGAAGAAGGGGGTTGGAGTAGATGGCCCATGTGGTCACTTCCACCTCTATTATTCTATGATTCTATGCATAGCTCTTACAGTAAAGACATTATTCTGAATATTTATGTGGAATCTCTTTCCTTGTAATTTGAATCTACTGGCTTGTGTTCTAGGGCAGCAGGAAACAAGCTTGCTCAGTTTTCTACATGAGATCCCTTCTGATATTTAAGACGGCTATCGTGTCACCTCTCATTCTTCCCTTCTTCAAGCTAAACATACCCAGCTGCATAAGCTATTCCCCACAGGGTTTAGTTTCCTTTGATCACCTTCATCACCTTTTTCTGGACCTATTACAACCTGTCAATATCTTTCTTGAATTCTTGAATTGTGGTGCCCAGAACTAAACATAATATTGCAGGTGACAAATAACCAATACAACATAGAATGGTATTCCTATTTTCTTTCATCTGGGTATGATTCCTATCGATGCTCCTTTGTTTTAAACTGTTTTAGCTTAGTGCTGTTTTTAATATTATTTATATAACTGTCCTATATCCCAGAAGGCAGAAAGTCCAACAATATCTGCTTGAACTGGGTTATCTGAGTCCACACTCAGATAATGTGGGATATAGGGCTGTGTGGAAGGGCCCCTAGTTTCACCTTCCAAGATTTCAATCTATTAGTGGTAGAAGTAGAGTTTATTTTATTTTCATCTCCTTTCCAGGCAAAACAATCTTCAATTTTTGGCTGTTTGGTGTGTTTCGGCTGCGGAAGGGAACCTGGGCTAACACCAAGCTGCTTCTTTCTTTTCCTTTTCCCCATTGCTCAGTTCAGAAACCTTTCATGGGCTTTTAATTGAGACTTTCTCTTTGGGGTAATATAATCAAGGTAAAGCTGATAAAATAAAATAAAAACATGGCTATTTAATAAATAATAAATCCTTAAAACCCACAGTCCTCGGGAGCTCTCTCCCATACGTCTGCTTCTCAGCTCAGCCAACTGCATCTATATAAATAAAAATGTGATGTTTGTTTGTGGGATTAACAGAACTCAAAAACCAGTGGGCCAATGGACACCAAATTTGGACACAAAACACCTAACAAACCAATGTATGTCCTCCACTAAAAAAATTGATTTTGTCATTTGGGAGTTGTAGTTGCTGGGATTTATAGTTCACCTACAATCAAAGAGCATTCTGAACTCCACCAATGATGGCACTGAACCAAATATGGCACACAGGACTCCCATGACCAACAGAAAACACTAGAAGGGTTTGGTGGGCATTGACCTTGAGTTTGGGAGTTGTAGTTCACCTACATCCAGAGAGCACTGTGGACTCAAAGAATGATGGATCTGGACCAAACTTGGCACAAATATTCTATATGCCCAAATATAATAACAGATGGAGTTTTGGGGAAATAGACCTTTACATTTGGAATTTGTAGTTACTGGGATTTATAGTTCACCTACAATCAAAGAGCATTCTGAATCCCACAAATGACAGAATTGGGCCAAATTTCCCACACAGAACCCCCATGACCAACAGAACATACTTAAGGCCATCCAGTCCAACTCTCTTTACCAGGGCAAGAAAATGTAATCAGACCCCTCCTGACAAAGAGCCATCCAGTCATAAATATAGATAGATAGACAGATAGATAGATAGATATGATATCGAGCTCTTTTGGAGGGTCCTCCCAGCGAGGGAGGTCCCGGAAGACCGCGAATGGGGTCTTGACCTTGGTGAGCTGCCAGCGAACGCCAATCCAAAAAGACGCAAAAATATTAAAAATCAATCTCACCAGGCTGAAGAGAAATCTGCGACCGAGGCGTTTATTTAGCGATTCAGCTGAAAAGGATGCGTTACAGGGATGAATCCTCCATAAGCATACAGTACAGTGATTTTCAGGCATATTTATACAGGAAAAACAAAGAAAACCCGGTTTGAATCTCCCGCCCGCCTTCTGCCAGTTTCCTTTGTCCTGATTGGCCGGCTCCGGAACAGCTGGGAGGAGGCTTGGCCGCTGGTCCCGCCTTTCCTCCAATCGCCGGCCGCTGTCGCCTCCAGGGGGCCAACCAGAGCCCTCGGAGCGCCTCTGAAGATTGTCTAATCAGCGGCCAGGAGGCGGGATGTAGTTTGACAGCGCAGAGGGGCGGAATGCCTGGGAGGCGTCCGCCAGCTGATTGATAATCTTTTGTCCTTACACGGCAGGGTGGCAGACGGGGGAAACAAGGGATTTCCTGATTTCTGATAGCAGATGTGTATAGACATAAAGGAAGGGCTATGGGTGGTATTTGGATCTCAACCTTGTGGACAAAGGGGATCCTTAGTCACAAAGGAGCGTACACAAATACCATGATTGATTTAATCAGTCCGTTTTCCGGGTTTCGGCTGACAAATCTTTGGCCCTGTTTGTCTGACTCTGAAAACAAAGCCCTAAGATATTTGTCAGCCCTGATCCATGCAATGTCAATATGAATGGGGTTTTCAAAGGAGATTGGATTTCCTTTGCTGTGGCCTCAGGTCACATCCTTTCTTGGTAGGGCAAAGTTCAGGGGGAAAAATAGGGAGAAAAAGGGCAAAGGGTACATCTCATAGATTTCATATTTTTCATATCATATATCATACATTTCATATAAGGGTCCCCATCCTACCCCATCCCAGCAAAGTTTATTAGAGGCAGTAATAATTGATAAAAGCAATTCATCAGAGTTCTTGAGGTATGATCTTCTTGGCAAGGGCGCATGTAGGCTAGAGGTTTTTGAGTCCAAAAGTGTGGCTGAAAACAGTCCGGGATGTGGAGCAGAAAGTCAATAGGAGAGGGCGAGCAAGAGAGTTCAAACAAAAGGGGGGGGCTTCCGGGTTGCGATCTGTGAAGCAGTGTCCTTTGGGAAACTACATTTCCCTGATCAGGGGCCAGGGTCCAGTGCACAAGCCAGAGAGTTCACAGAGAGGAAACAGGAACCCAGTTATGTGTGCTGGGTCAGGAAGCAGCAGAATCCATGGTCCGGCCCTTGGCGAACTACAAATACTTGGGGGGGGGGGGAGATGCTCTGCATCAGATAGATAGATAGATAGATATGATTCTCTCACACACAGAGAGAGAAAGATATAGTATCATAGATTTGAAAGGGGCCCCTAAAGAAGGACTATGATATGTTGCAAACCAGACACTCTCCACATCAACACTGACAAAGAAACAACAAAAAATACTGTTTACCCAAAAGAATAAAGAAATTACATGTATTAGAAACCAACACTTTCTCATTACTTTATTTTCCAGATCACCAGACTGGGCCACAGCAACGCGTGGCAGGGGACAGCTAGACCTTCTATATAAATGTAAGAGATAATTAAATAGTGGTTGCCAGGGATGAGAAGGACGGGATATAAATATTTGAAATAAATAAATAATAAATAATACATTGAAAACAACAAACTAGTTTTGTTTTAAAGCATGAAAACTGCAGCAGAGGAAGTATCACGTTGATTCATATTCCGAATAACCATCAAGAACACAGACTATAAATCACATCCAAATTTACATTTCACACGTTTGTTTGCCATCATGTAGCTGAGTATATTTAATACATTTGGCCATTAATACAAAGTTTCAGATTTCTGAAAGCCATTCATCTTTCACAGAACAACATCTACTCAGGTCCTTAAAAGCCCCCTTAATTTGAAAGGTTAAGGCTATTAAACACTTTGTTGTTGTTTTTTTACAGAGAAGCAGTGTGTGAAACTCTCTCTATATATTTAAAAACTGTCATATGGCCTGTTACAAAGGATTGTATTGTCGTTTTTTTGAAAGTGTAGTTATCGGTCTGTTCCCCCCCCCCCCCCAATAATTCTATGCAAAATAAGTCTCTCCAGAGCTTTGTAAAGATGGTACAACAAGGAGATTGGTCTATAGCTTTTTGGATTATTGACACAGTGAAGACATTTGCCCTTGCGTTTGCTATTTTGCTGCTGAATAAGCATGCCCAGTGTGGAAAACATCTCACCACGCTAAAACAGTGGATGTGGCTCTTAATGAGACATGCCACATTATCACAGGATAATTACACTGTTTAGATGGTATTGCACCATCTGACATCCGCCAGGAAGTAGCAGTCACCAATAAAGACCAAGGCATTGATATCTCTGGCCAATCCTCTGTTTGGATATCAGCCAATATGCCAATGCCTTAAATCAAGAAACAGCTTCCTAAGGTCAACTGAGATACTCGTGGGAACACCTCAGCAAGTGAGAGTCCAAAAGTGACAGGCTAAAACCAGCACTTCAACCAGTAGCTGAGACTGGATGAGAAACTCCCTCCTGGCACAAAGAAGAGTGGACGACCTAGAAGGCACTGAACTGGCTGCGCTCTGGCATCACAGGATACAGGGCTAACCTTAAGAAATTGCGCTACAAAGTGGAGTCCATGACATACGAGTGCAAAGAAGAGCAAACCACAGACCACCTATTACAATGCAGTCTGAGCCCTGCACATGCACAATAGAGGATGTGCTCACAGAGACAACAGAGGCACTCCAAGTGGCCAGCTTCTGATCAAAGGACATTTAGCATAGTGCCAAGTTTTTAAAGCTTTTGTTTGTGTTTTCAAAATGAATTTCAGTTGTACCCTCAACTTGCTTATGACACGATAAATAAAATAATAAATATTAATCTTTAAATTGTATGTGTGGTTTGGTTTTTCCCTTCTCTTCTGTCCCGAAAACCCTTTTTACAGGAATGCTGCTTGGTTGAAAAGAATGAAGCAGAAACTGCAAAGATAAGAATCCATTGCTACCAGTATATCCCAATGGGATCCGTCCATGGCATAAGAACTGATAGCTAAGAGCATTGGCTTTCACTGGCATATCTCAGATATCAAAATCTAATGAGGCCCCTTCCACACTGCCCTATATCCCAGGATCTGATCCCAAATTATCTTCTTATCCCAGATTATCTGGCAGTGGAGACTCACATAATCCAGTTTAAAGCAGATTGACTTTGTAAGGACTCCACCACACTCCAGGGCAACATATTCCACAGCCAAAGAGCTCTTACCATGTGACTAACTATCCCCAATCTCGTTGTTCTCCAGCTATGTTGAACTATCATCCCCAGCCAACATTTACCATACAGACTAGGATAATAGCAGTGTGGTCTAGATGGAGAAGGTGGTGTAAACTTTCTCTTTCACCTTCCGTACCCCTCGCATTGTGTTTTGTTTTCCCCAGAACATTTTCTCAGTGAAATATTAATCAGAAACGGATTTTTTCTATACAGTTTAACCTTGCGAGGGGAAATCAACCTCTACATCCTTTGACAGATCAGCAGGACCTCTCATGCCAAGGAAGGAGAAATACTCATTAGGTATAAAGGATTTTGTCTTGGAACCGGAAAGCTGTAGTCCTGTGGTGCTTGTGCCATCTAAGATACACGATGTAATGAGTGGGAAAGGAGAAATGCATCGAAGGTAACAAACCATCTTCTGAAAATTAATGAGATATTATCGTTTCCCAGCCAGGGCTGGATACAAATGTTCAGAACTTCAGAGGACAAGAAGTGACAGCCGTGGGACCAGTGCCCAGGGACAACAAGTCCATGAGCAGCGCAGCAGAGGATACAAAGAAGACAAAGCTGGCAATGCAGCTTCCTATTGTCAGTTATTAGCAATACAGCTGAGAGCCAGCCAGACGAAGATACTCATTTCCTCTTGAACCTTAGCTCCATACCTCTGAGGGCAAGACCAGAACATGGGAATACTGGCCTTCTTTGCCCATCTCATGTGCTAGTGCATTTAGAATAAACTGAGATAAGGAAAAAGAAGTATATCAATGTGCAACACTAATGGGGCTCATCCAGAATATTTTGCTTCCAAGGGCAAGAAAACATATTCAGCTCTCCCTGTTTTCCACTCTTTTAGAAAAGCTGAGGCCCCTTCTACACTGCCTGATAAAAATCCAGATTATCTGCTTTGAACTGGATTATATGGCAGTGTAGACTCATATACTCCAGTTCAAAGCAGATAATGGGGATTATCTGCTTGGATAATCTGGACTATATGGCAGTGTAGACAGGTCTAAGGATGCATCTATATCAGGCCTGGGCAAACTTGGACCCTCCGGGTGTTTTGGACTTCAACTCCCACAATTCCTAACAACCCCAGGCCCTTTCCTTTCCCCCCACAGCTGCTTCAGCTGTTAGGAATTATGGGAGTTGAAGTTCAAAACACCTGGAGGGTCCAAGTTGGCCTATGACTGGTATAGAAAGTCCTATAAAAGAAATTCTGGGAGTTGAAGTCCCAAACACCTAGAGAACGGAAGGATGGGAACCACTGGCCTATCAGGTGTTTTGGGCTTTAGCTCCCAGGATCATTGGCTGAAGCAGCAGAGCCTTCTGAGAGTAGAAGTCCCAAATACTTGGAGGAGGAGGGTTGAGGATTCTCTTATGCCAGTGGTTCTCAACCTGTGGTTCCCCAGATGTTTTGGCCTTCACCTCCCAGAAATCCTAACAGGTGGTAAACTGGCTAGAACTTCTGGGAGTTGAAGGCCAAAACACCCACAAGTCGAGAACCACTATCTTAGGCAACACCTCATAGCCCAAGGATGATGGCCTTCCAAGTGTAGGGTCCTGGCAGTGGATACGTAGGTGGATGTGGAGATCTATTCTTTATCCACATATTTTTCCGCAGTAAGGGGATTGGGTTCCAGGTGGAAGGCGGTCCTGGTAAGGGTTGGCTTGACGCGCCTTCCTCTTGGCACATTTCTCCCTTTCACCCTCTATTCATGCCTTTTTGAATTCTGCAGCACTGCTGGTCACAGCTGATCTCCAGTTAGAGCACTCAAGGGCCAGGGCTTCCCAGTTCTCGGTGTCTATGCCACAGTTTTTAAGGTTGGCTTTCATCCAATCTTTAAATCTCTTTTCCTGTCCACCAACGTTACGTTTCCCATTCTTGAGTTGGGAGTAGAGTAACTGCTTTGGGAGACGGTGATTGGACATTTGGAGAATGTGGCCAGTCCAGTGGAGTTGATGGTATAGGATTGTCGCTTCAATGCTGGTGGTCTTTTCTTCTTCCAGCACACTGACATTTGCCCACCTGTCTTCCCAAAAGATTTGCAGGATTTTTTTGGAGACAACGCTGATGGAATCGTTCCAGGAGTTGCGTATGACGTCTGTAAGCAGTCCACATTTCGCAGGCGTATAGCAGAGTTGGAAGGACAATAGCTTTATAAACAAGCACCTTGGTATCCCTACGGATGTCCCGATCCTCAAACACTCTCTGCTTCATTTGGAAAAATGCTGCACTCGCAGAGCTCAGACAGTGTTGTATTTCAATGCCAATGATAAATTTTGTGGAGAGGTGGCTGCCAAGGGAGCGGAAATGGCCAACTAATAATATTACAATATAATGGTATAGTGCAATATAGTAATATATAATACTGATATTGTACTATGCTAATAATATAATATATTGTATGAAAATATATATTGTAAATGCCATAAATAAATAAATAATAATAATAACATTTTCTTGTGTTACACCATTAAGCAGTATTTCTGGCATTGCAGAAGGATTGCAGAGGGACTGGCTGGTGACTGCTGGAAGAGCACTTTGGTTTTCTCGATGTTCAATGAGAAGCCGAGCTTCTTGTATGCTTCTCCAAATGTGTTTATAGAGTGGCTTGTAGATCTTTCTGAATGCGCACAGACTACATTGTCATTGGCATATTGGAGTTCTATAACAGATATTGTTGTGACCTTGGTTTTGGCTTTCAGTCTGCTGAGGTTAAATAGCTTGCCATCTGTCAAGATAGTTGATTTCCACTCTGGTGGGAAGTTTCCCATCAACAAGATGAAGTATCATAGCGATGAAGATGGACGTAGCTGCATTCTAATAAGTTGTTGTTGTTGTTCATTCGTTCAGTCGTTTCCGACTCTTCGTGACTTCATGGACCAGTCCACACTAGAGCTCCCTGTCGGCCATCACCACCCCCAGCTCCTTCAAGGTCAATCCAGTCATTTCAAGGATGCCATCCATCCATCTTGTGTGGAGTCCCACAGGGTTCAATTCTGTCCCCGATGTTATTTAACATCTACATGAAGCCGCTGGGGGAGATAATTCGGAGTTTCGGAATGAGGTGTTATCTCTACGCAGATGATGTCCAAATCTGTCACTCCTTCTCACCTGTCACTAAGGAGGCTGTCCAGACCTTGAACCGGTGCTTGGCTGCTGTGTCGGACTGGATGAGAGCTAACAAATTGAAATTGAATCCAGACAAGACAGAGGTCCTACTGGTCAGTCGTAAGGCCAAACAGGGTATAGGGTTACAGCCTGTGTTGGACGGGGTCACACTCCCCCTGAAGACGCAGATTCGCAGCTTGGGTGTGACCCTGGACTCATCGCTGAGCCTGGAACTCCAGGTTTCAGCGGTGACCAGGGGAGCATTCGCACAGTTAAAACTTGTGCGCCAGTTGCACCCGTGCCTTGGGAAGCCTGACTTGGCCACGGTTGTCCATGCTCTAGTCACATCCCATTTAGACTACTGCAGTGCTCTCTACGTGGGGTTGCCTCTGAAGACTGCTCAGAAGCTTCAAATGGTCCAACGATCGGCAGCCAGGATGCTAACAGGAGCGGCACTCAGGGAGCACACCACTCCACTGCTGCACCAGCTCCACTGGCTGCCAATTTGCTACCGGGCACAATTCAAAGTGCTGGCTTTAGGCTTTAAAGCCCTAAACGGTTCTGGCCCGACCTACCTGTCCGAACGAGTCTCCTCCTATGAACCAGTTAGGACATTAAGATCGTCTGGGGAGGCCCTGCTCTCGATCCCACCGGCTTCACAAGCACGCCTGGCGGGGACGAGAGACAGGGCCTTCTCAGTGGTGGCCCCTCGGCTGTGGAACGCCCTTCCTGCAGATATTAGATCGACCCCCTCCTTGCTGGCATTCCGGAGGAAAGTAAAGACCTGGCTGTTTGAACAGGCATTCGACTAAGAGGTGTGATTGATTGACTGACTATCGGAACACGGAATATCGGATAACGAGTTTGGATTCTGATTTCATGGATGAGACCTGATGGATTTGTTATATGGATGTAGTGATGTATTGATATTGATGTTTAATGATTTGTGATGCTATTGCTTTTAAATGCTTAATGATTTTGTATTGTGTATATCTAAATTGTTGTAAACCTCTCTGAGTCGCCTAACGGCTGAGAAGAGCGGTATACAAATAAAGTAAATAAATAAATGTATATATGTCTATCTGTATTATTGTGTAGGCATCGAATTGTGCCTTTTGTAAGCTGCCCTGAGTCCTCCCCTCGGGGGTTGAGAAGGGCGGGTTAGAAATGCCTGAAATAAGTAAATAAATAAATAAAATCTTGCCCTTGGTCAGCCCCTCTTCCTTTTTCCTTCCATTTTCCCCAGCATCATTGTCTTCTCTAAGCTTTCCTGTCTTCTCATGATGTGGCCAAAGTACTTCATTTTGGCCTCTACTATTCTTCCCTCCAATGAGCAGTCAGGCTTGCTTGCTTGCTTGATTTCTAATAAGTGGCTTCTAGCTTTTGCTTGTTGGACCACAACTCCCAGAAGCCCCGGCCACTTTGGGCAATGGCGAGGAACTCTGGGAAATTTATTTTATTTTATTTATTTGTCGTGTCAGGGCAGCCAGTCAATTATATTAAATTTCTAACAGAACAAAGCAAACAAACAGGCAAAATACAAAATTTGTGAGTTTGGTAGTTGATTAAATGTCCTTTGACCAGTATCTGGCCACTTGGAGTGCTTCTGGTGTTGCTGCAAGAAGGTCCTCCATTGTGCATGTGGCAGGGCTCAGGCTGCATTGCAGCAGGTGGTCAGTGGTTTGCTCCTCTCCAGACTTGCATGTTGAGGATTCCATTTTGTAGCCCCATTTCTTGAGGTTGGCTCTGCATCTTGTGGTGCCAGAGCGCAGTCTGTTCAGCGCCTTCCCAGTCGCCCAGTCCTCTGTGTGCCCAGGGGGGAGTCTCTCATTTGGTATCAGCCATTGGTTGAGGTTCTGGGTTTGAGCCAGGCATGTAGCCGGGGGGGGGGGGGGGGGCTTGAGGGGCTTCAGCCTCCCCCCCCCCCCCCAAATTCTCATGGTGGTTCATGAAAAGGCCTTACTGGTGCATTATTTAAACTGTTATGTTTATTCATATCATGATCTGATCACCATACTCAATATATCCCATATGCATGGGGGTATTGGGGCAACGATACAAAAAGTTTGCTAGGCTAGACCCTCTTTCACTCAGACTCAGCCCCCTTGAAACTCACCCCCCCCAAACGGCCCCTGAAAAAAATTCAGCCTCCCCCCCCCCCCCCCCCAAAAAAAAATCCTGGCTACGGGCCTGGTTTGAGCTTGCCACTTTTGGACTCTCACTTGCTGAGGTGTTCCAGCGAGTGTCTCTGTAGATCTTAGAAAACTATTTCTGGATTTAGATCGTTGACGTGCTGGCTGATACCCAAACAAGGGATGAGCTGGAGATGTCTCTGCCTTGGTCCTTTCACTATTGGCTGCTACTTCCCGGCGGATGTCAGGTGGTGCGATACCGGCTAAGCAGTGTAATTTCTCCAGTGGTGTAGGGCGCAGACACCCTGTGATAATGCGGCATGTCTCATTAAGAGCCACATCTACTGTTTTAGTGTGGTGAGATGTATTCCACACTGGGCATGCATACTCAGCAGCAGAGTAGCAAAGCACAAGGGCAGATGTCTTCACTGTGTCTGGTTGTGATCCCCTGGTTGAAGGTACTAATTATACACAGAGCATTTTTATATTAGATAGATAGATAGATAGATGAGATAGATAGATGAGATAGATAGATGAGATAGATAGATGAGATAGATTAGATAAAATAGATTAGATAAGATAGATTAGATAAGATAGATTAGATAAAATAGATTAGATAGATTAGATAGATAGATAGATAGATAGATAGATAGATAGATAGATAGATAGATAGATAGATAGATAGATAGATAGATAGATAGATAGATAGATAGATAGATAGATAGAGTGGCGTCTAGCTTTTGCATGTTGGACCACAACTCCCAGAAGCCCCGGCCACTTTGGGCAACGGCGAGGAACTCTGGGAAATGAAGTCCGAAAGTGAAGCCCTACACAAAGCCTTCGCTGCCTTGCCAGCAGGTGGCGCTGCTCTTGTTTTTGTTTTTCTCCCTTTCCAAAATGGCGGCGCCCATGAAGTGGTGTGTTTGAAGAGAAGGCAGGCCTGCGACACCATGAAGGCCTCTTTCTCCTCACGGGGCCGGGGAAGGCAGGCCGGGAAGCAGCTCCACAAACTGGGCCTGGCGGTGCGGGAGTTCGTGGAGGCCTCAGTCCCGGCGGGGAGCGAAAAGAACGGAAGCAGCGGCTGTGTGCAGGGCCTTCCCAAGCAGAGGCCTCGAGGGAAGCGCCGCGAACTGAGGCGAGAGAAGCGCAAATGGAAGCGAAAGCAACGGCGGTGGCTCCTGAACGGGGGGAAAGTGGAAGAGAAGGAAAAGAAGGCCGTTATGGAGGTGAAAAGGCCTCCCCCATCGCTGCCGCCTTCCTCAGGCAAAAAGGAGAAGGAGAAGAAGCCGAGAAAGGAAGTTCTCCCCACGGGGAAGGCCTCACTTGAGGCGAGGAAGAAGGCGCTGCTGGCGGCCAACGAGGCGGAGGAGAGGGAGATCCGCCGCCTGGAGAGGCAGCTGGGCCTCGGGAAGAGGAGGAAGAAGCGGCGGCAGAAGGGCCTGGAGGAGGCCGAGGCGGCGGCCTTGCCTCGCAGCTTCGCCCTAGATGGTCTGGGCTACGTCTTGGGGGCCTTCGGGCCTGGGGACGCCTTCTCCGGCCTCTACGAGAGCACCACCGAGGAAGAGGAGGAAGAGAGAAAAGGAGGAATGGCCAAGCAAGAGGGAGAAGAAAGTGATGAGGAGGAGGAAGAAGAAGATGGTGATGATGTGGAGAAGGAGGAAGAAGAGGAGGATTTGAGCATGGAAGGAGAAGCTTCAGATGATGAGGATGATGTGGAGAAGGAGGATTTGAGCATGGAGGGAGAAGCTTTAGATGATGATGATGTGGAGAAGGAGGATTTGAGCATGGAGGGAGAAGCTTCAGATGATGATGATGAGGAGGAGGAGGAGGAGGATTTGAGCATGGAGGGAGAAGATTCAGAAGAATCCAGTATGGAAGAAGAAGAAAAGGACAGTGAAGATGGTGGAGATGCCGCCAATGAACTTCAAAGTTCAAGAGGCAGAACTTTGGAGTCGCTCCAAGATGGCGAGGTCTGTGCAAAAGGTTTCTGTGGGTCCAATTCAAACCCTATAAAGCCCTATACCAGTGGTTCTCAACCTGTGGGTCCCCAAGTGTTTTGGCCTACAACTCCCAGAAATCCCAGTTTACCAGCTGTTAGGATTTCTGGGAGTTGAAATCCAAAATATCTGGGGACCCACAGGTTGAGAACCACTGCCCTATACAGTTTGGGTCCTGCCGGTTTACGTGACCACATCTCTCCTTATGAACCAGTACAGGCTCTAAGATCAGCTGGGGAGGCCCTTTGCTTAATCCCACCTCCCTTACAAGCAAGGTTGGTGGGGACAAGGGAGAGGGCCTTCTCAATAGTGCCCCTCCGACTTTGGAATGCCCTCCCCAGGGAAATTAGATGGCAATAGTATGATAGTATGGGAGCCCCCAGTGGCACAGTGGATTAAAGCGCTGAGCTGCTGAGCTTGTTAACTGAAAAGCTGCAAGTTCCCTGTCAGCCCCAGCTTCTGCCAACCTAGCAGTTCAAAAACATGCAAATGTGAGTAGATCAATAGGTCTACTGGTGGGAAGCTAACAGCACTCCATGTAGTCATGCTGGCCACATGACCTTGGAGGTGTCTACAGACAACGCTGGCTCTTCGGCTTAGAAATGGAGATGAGCACCACACCCCAGAGTCGGACACAACTGGACCTAATGTCAGGAGAAAACCTGTACCTTTACTAGTATGATAGCGGGGACCCTACGCTATGTTGCTCGCACAACACGGGTCTGAATTAGGGGAACATATGCGTGAGTCAGCGCACTGAATGAAAGACACAACTGTAGCGGAGTCATAATGGAAGGAAGGATAAAAAGGAGGGGGGAAAGACGACCAATGGAAGGAAGAATAAAAAGGAGGTGGAAAATACTGTTACATTACCTTATCCGGTCTCTTCTGAGTTAAATTACTTCACTGCTATGCTGTCGCAGCTGGGTCTCTCACTCACTCCGCTGTCTCGCACACGTGTTCCCTTCATTAATTCTGACCCTCGTTGCGCAATTAGCGTAGGGTCTCAGCTATCATACTTTTGCCAATTAGACAAGCACCCACCCTCATAACATTCAGGAAGGAGATGAAAACCTGGTTGTTTAAGCAGGCTTTTAATAATGGCTAAAAGTATCATGCATCCTGAAATGGTTTGGGATGTGTAGTATTACTAGTTATTATCCTCATGGCACTAACTGCCTATGCTTTTTTTTAAAGTAGCCTTTTGTGAAGTTCACATTGATAGTATAATGAAATACATACAATGAACTGCTTAGTCATCTTCAATCTAAATATTCAGATATATTCTGAAATACAAAATTACTTACTAAAACATTTTGTCCTTGTTTTGTTTAGAGCCTTACCCAGAGTGCCACTAAATATGTTCCCCCTCAGATGCGAAGGTCTGAAGAGACATTAGATGCAAAGAAGATGGAAGAATTAGAAAGGCTGAAAAAAAGTTTGAAAGGTTTAATTAACAGGTACTCCAGAAATTGTGTTAACCAACTTTGTCTTAGAGTTCAACCAACAGGGCTTGAGTAGAACTTATTTTTCATGGCTGCATGTCTAGCACCTCTTTTGCTTTGTCGTTTGGCTTTTCAGAACAAAATTAGTATCTTTCCTCCCTTCCACTCCATATGTGTGATCATATGCTAGGTTTGATATGAAACATGGCATCTGACATTCAGATTCTCAGCCAGCAATTTTGAAAGAGGTTTATTTATCTCCACAATTATTCTGTTAATGTTTATGGAGCTTAAGAAAGTTTGTAATCTGTATTAAATACATGCAGTTTATCACAAATGAGGCTGGGTTCTATAGGTATGTTTCATCTGAAGAAAATAGATTTAAATGCATATACAGTATGTTTATTCAAAGTTGCATCTGATCACCCTTAAATCATAACTAGGATCTTGTAATTCTCCAGAAGTTTCAGGACTGCCACCTCAGCATTAGCTTGCAATCTCAACAATGTGTGGAGGACAACATGATTCTCCCCTCTACTTTGAAAGTATAAATATATATTTTGGAGATGCTATTTATTTGAATGGATTTTATTTATTTATCGTGTCAGGAGCAAACCAAACAGTTGTATTGCATTTTTTAACAAACAAAACACAAAGTTTACAAGCTTGGTAGTTGATTAAATGTCCTTTGACCAGTATCTGGCCACTTGGAGTGCCTTTGGTGTTGCTATAAGAAGGTCCTCCATTGTGCATGTGGCAGTGCTCAGGTTGCATTGCAGTAGGTGGTCTGTGGTTTGCTCTTCTCCACACTCGCATGTCGTGGATTCCACTTTGTAGCCCCATTTCTTAAGGTTGGCTCTGCATCTTGTGGTACCAGAGCGCAGTCCGTTCAGCGCCTTCCAAGTCGCCCAGTTTTCTGTGTGTCCATGAGGGAGTCTCTCATTTGGTATCAGCCTTTGATTGAGTTTCTGGGTTTGAGCCTGCCACTTTTGGACTCTTGCTTGCAGAGGTGTTCCAGTGAGTGTCTCTGTAGATCTTAGAAAACTATTTATTGATTTAAGTCATTGGTGTGCTGGCTGATACCCAAACAGGGGATAGGCTGGAGGTGTCACTGCCTTGGTCCTTTCACTATTGGTTGCTACTTCCCGGCGGATGTCAGGTGGTGCAATACTGGCTAAACAGTGCAATTTCTTCAGTGGTGAAGGGCGCAAACACCCTGTGATAATGCAGCATGTCTCATTAAGAGCCACATCTACTGTTTTAGTGTGGTGAGATGTGTTCCACACTGGGCATGCATACTCAGCAGCAGAGTAGCATAGTGCAAGGGCAGATGTCTTCACTGTGTCTGGTTGTGATCCCCAGGTTGTGATTTGACTGGATAATATTGATGAAACAAAATATTAAAGCAGATACTTTAATGTGTTTTATATTTGTTTCCTATTAGGTTGAGTGAGCCAAATCTAGCCTCCATAAGCGGACAATTGGAGGAGCTATACATGGCCAACAGCAGAAAAGATATGAATGAAGCGCTAACTGATATTCTCATTAGTGCCTGTGTTACAGCAGCTATCATGCCATCCAGATTGGTGATGGAGCATGTTCTTCTGATTAGCATCCTTCATCGGACAGTGGGAATCGAGGTAGCTGTTCTTTTTAGTTGTCAGTATTGGTTGGTGCAGCAGGATAGTTCCTTTTCTAGTAGATGTATCATTTACGGGGCTAATTATTATCTTTTTTCAATTGTAAGACACCAGTGATTGTAAAACATGCCCTAATTTCAGTAGAACCACCACAAACAAAAATATATAAGATACACCTGCAATTCTAAGATGCATCCCAATGTTAGAGATGTTTATTTAAGAAAAAAAGGTCAGTCTTAAAACTGAAAAAATACAGTAGGTTCTGCTGTTTATATCACAGTATTATGGTAATCAAGGACATTTCTTTTCTAATTTTAACATCTGTTTTGATCAGCACCATCCTGGGTATCATTTAGCACAATAGCGGAATAGAAATTGAAAGAAAGTAAACTGCTTAGCAGATCCCAAACATATGTGCTGCATAGACTGTTGTTGCAAAACAATCCCTGACTATAGTCATCCTTCTCAAGGAGTAGGAAGAGAAAGATAATGACCTGGATAGAGTAGCCGGTCCGAGTCCCTCTACGGAGGTAGAGAAGATTGGGATATAAAGGTTTTAAATAAATAAATAAATAGTCAAAGTAAGACAAGCCCAGTGTTGACTCATCCTCCTCACTCTGCTTCATCTCCTTTCTCACTAACATCCACAGTCCATCATTATCTTTGAAAATGAGTTGGAAGTGTCATTGAGCACTACGTTGAGCACTAGATTGGTTTTATTGATTATGATGTATAATTGATTGTTTTAATTGTTTTAATTACTGTTTATATATGTTTATTTTTATCTTATTGTTGTGTTGGCATCAAATTGTGCCTTTTGTAAGCCGCCCTGAGTCCCCCCTCGGGGGTTGAGAAGGGCGGGGTAGAAGCGCGAGCAATAAATAAATAAAAAATAAAATGGTGCTCCCAAAAGTTCTAAGTTTTGAAGCGTGGTTGGTGGGGACGAGAGAGAGGGTCTTCTATGTTGTGACTCCCCATCTCTGGAATATTCTCCCAGAAGAGATTAGGTTGCCCACCACCCTTGAATCCTCCCGATCCAGACGAAAAACATTTTTAAGCAGGCTTTTGGCCTCAAGTAGGCTGAAATGGACCCATATGAGATTGACATTTAGTTGTGAATTGATGGCAGCTAATTTCAACTACAAATGGTCTGTGTTTTGAAATTATGTGATTTTATTTTTATATGTGTTGATAGTTGTTGTTTTTATCATTTTTATGTGATATTGTTTTATACTCTTGTACCATTTTTGTTATGCTGCACTTGGAGTACCTTATAAGCCACACCGAGTCCCTTTTAGGAGATGCTGGTGGGATATAAATAAAGTTTATTATTATTTATTATTATTACAGTGCTCTTGAGCTTCGCTTTGTGTTGGTGATGAGCATGGAAATTCTCCCAGTCCTACCACTGGCAATTTTACTACCTTCAGTCCTGAGTTGTGCGTCTCTGCTTCGTGGAGTTTCCTTTTGCTTCTTGTTCTGTCTTGGGGGCTGTTCTGTTTTTTAGTGGGACAGGATGGCACTGGTGTGAGGAGGGCAAAAACAACAGGAAGGGACCGTAGTAGCTGCTCCTATGGAAGTGGCCTCATCAGTTCTGGGCTTTGTAAGGACTTTGCAATCTCCATTAAGCACAGAACCACTGAGGCTGCTAGCAGAAAACAGCTACCACGACTCCTTCCTGTTGCCCTCACTCTTCTCTCATCACAACCATTCCTCTCAATGCCATGCCTCCCAACCCACTCTATCTTTAACCCACCAAAATCTGAGACTCGTGCACTGTCCATCTTTACTCTTCCCTCCCCCCAAAAGTGAGTCCTGAACTGGGTTCCTGTGTGTCCTCACACTTACCTGTGACTGGTATTAAGAAACTACCTTTATTGTAAGTAAGATTGCCCTGTTTTCTGTAACTACTATTTGCAAGCATGCTTACTAAAAGCCTTTCAAATTATTCTAATGAGCAACTGTGTCATTGACAAAGAGAACATTCTGTGCACTGATGCAGGAATTGGTAGTGTTATACTAGTGCTCCATCCTATATCTGTCCTTCTGTGCCTTCCAAAGAGCTGGTCAGCAAGTTTTAAAGCAACAAGATTAGTTGCACACTGTTTTGTTTTATTTTTAAACTGTTAAATGCTTAGTAGCTCATTGATCATTTGTATGTTAACTGTTCCAGGTCGGTGCTCACTTTTTGGAAACCGTGGTGAGGAAATTTGATGAAGTCTACAAAAGTGGGACTGAAGGAAAAGAATGTGAAAACCTGCTTACCTTAATAGCTCATTTGTATAACTTTCATGTAGTGCATTCGTTGCTGATCTTTGACATCTTAAAGAAGCTTGTTAGCACTTTTTCTGAGAAGGATATTGAACTAATGCTGCTGCTACTGAAAAATGTGGGCTTTTCCCTGAGGAAGGATGATGCCCTGGCACTGAAAGAACTTATCACAGAAGCCCAGAAAAAAGCAAATGCTGTAGGGAAGCAATTCCAGGACCAGTCACGGGTAGGAGTGATTTTCTTACTTGTGTGTGTTGATGATGATGATGATGATTATTATTATTATTTATCATATGGCAGGAGCTTTTGTTTCTTTGTGTTTTCTCAGTACCATGTGCATGATGACATCATAGGTGGGTTCTGTTCACTAACATTTCCTTGGAATCCAGAGTTATGCCTTTGCACTTTCAGGTTGTTATATACGAGAAATACAGTCAACCTCCCACATTTGTGGAGATTAAAGGATTAAGGAATGTATGGCTTTTCAGATGGTCTTGGACTGACTCCCATCATCCCTCACAATTTGCTCTGTGAGCTAGTGTTGAGTGGCAGTTTATCAATATTTGGAAGGTTACATGTTCCCTAGCCTTAGTTTAGTCATACATTATGGCATTAGAATTATCCGAAAACAGTATATGTGATTTGGTTCCTCCCACCAGATCTGATCGCTCCCTGGAATGTCAATGAATTGCAGGTTTTTTTATATCTCTGAAGAAGGAACAAGACTCGTCATAAATCAGTCAAAACTTTTATTTTGTTTGGGAGTTTTTAATATTCAAGACTGGTATAAAAGAACATTTTAGATTCATTCCAATTGTTCATTTTTATGTTAAGTTCTGGAATAACAGTGCATGCTTGTCTCTCTTTCAAAAGGTTCGGTTTATGTTGGAGATAATGCTGGCACTAAAAAATAATGACATGAGGAAAATCCCTGGTTATGATCCTGAGCCTGTTGAGAGATTACGAAAGCTGCAGAGAACTTTGGTAAAGGAGAGAGAAAAAAATGTGGCATATTTTGTTTTTGATACATTTTAAATGAAATCTTATGTTAGTAAAAACTGATGTTAATTTTGGACCTTTAGGAACTATTAACTTAGATTAGTTAGCTATCCTTGTAAAAGGAGGTTTGGCTTGCAAGAGAACAGACTGTTGGGTGAGTGGGCTTATTAAGAAAAGACCCTCCTCATAAATCCACAGCAGAGTAACTTATTTGCAGCATTGTCACCCAGCACCAGTAGCCAAAAGTGATGAAAAAAACAAAAACACATAGACCAATGTTATCTCTTCCATTGGAGGCTTTTCTTTGCAGTAAAATAATATGATTGCACTATTTACAAGAACAAAGTTTCCAGAACAAATAAAGTTCTTTATACTTCTTTCTTTGCTTCCACGCTGAGCTTCTTTCTCATGCAAATAAACAGCTTCGCTCTCACAGAACCTCTTCTCTCACCAAACTTACACAAGAGCTTCTCACAGTAACTACACACAGCAGCCTTCACCCTGAAGCTTTACACACGATGGCCTTCAACCTGGGGCTCCTCTTACTGAAGCTTCTCACACCAGGCCTACTCACACAAAGGTTTACTAACACTGAGGCCTGGCTCACACTGAGATCTTTCTCCCACTGAGGGATCTCTTACACTGAGACTAACAAACACTAAGGCTTTGTCATACTAAGGCAAACCTCTTCTCTCCCAAACTTACACAAGAGCTTCTCACAGTAGCTTTACACACAGCAGCCTTCACACTGAAGCTTTACACACGATGGCCTTCAACCTGGGGCTCCTCTCACCGAAGCTTCTCACACCAGGCCCACTCACACTGAGGCTTACTAACACAGAGATCTTTCTCCCACTGAGGGCTCTCTCAGACTAACACCTGTCTTTCACTGAGGCTAACTAACACTGAGGCTTTCTCATAC